>NC_048418.1:20370587-20405889 GCF_013103735.1 Etheostoma cragini | reverse complement strand
CCCCCCCCCTCACCAACAGTTCCCTACAGTATGGCCTAATTCTGTGCCTGTCGGTCATACCAATAACCCCAGCTAAACCAGACCATCTCTTTATCCCATCCCAGCTCTATCTAGTTAACCACTGTTTGTGATATATGACATGGGATTAGTGTGTGTGTGTGTGTGTGTGTGTGTGTGTGTGTGTGTGTGTGTTTGCATGCATGCAAGCAGCAGGGTCAGACTATAATTCTGGATCAGAGATGACAGACAGAGGGAAGGACCCTGGATATGTTTAAAACCCACTGAGCTGATTTGTCCTTTTGGCTGCCGCACCCTTCAGCCTGATCAGATGGTCCCGCATGAAACTAGCAGTTCTGTCAGCCTGTTGGATAAGCTGCCAGTCGTATTTTTTTGTTAGCCAATTGCTTGATACACCAGATAGCCCCAAGGCCGGCAGGAGCTGTAACCCAAACAACCCACCAATCAGTCATCCAGTGTGTGAACCAGCTGAATGCCAGTTGGTTTGTGTAATGTAGTTAGTCAGTACCTTTATGTCACCAGTTAATCAATGAATTTTCAAACCAGCTAACTAGGGCTGGGAGGAAATGCTTTTGTCCCAATTCGATTCTTTCACAATACATGGCTGCCGATTCCAGTTGTATTGCAATTTGTATTTATTGCGGTTTAATAGTATTGAGTATTGTGATTGTCTTTTCCTTCTTTAACGAAAACAAAAGTTGAAAAATACACTTTTAGAGACAATATATCATGAGACATTTCTTTTCTAAAACCCAATTGTTTTCTAAGAAGAATGCACATATCATGTCAGTCAGTCAGTCAGGATGACATTTATTTCATTTGTAAAGGAAAAACATAAGTTTTTTTAAAATTTTCTTCATGTTCTGTTTTTGCTCTGTTTCGCTGGATATGATGAAGTTGTATTCAGTGGTATTGTATAAACATAAATGATTTAGGTAAATCATTGGTAAAAAATAAAATACATTTAAAATATTGATTCTATGAAAAATAATCAATTTAAAATATGTTCTATTTTCAATGTTTTTCCCTCACCCCTACAGATAACCAAGTCTGTTATGAGGATTTACACTACATTTACTACATCTCACATTTATTTCTTGTGAAAAGTGGTTTGAAATCTTACCAGCTCACTGATACAACGGCCAAACAAGAAGACCGGGCTATTAAGAGCATAACATGGCAATTGATGAATGAAGAACATTTAATTTTAGTAATCAATTATTGATCATTTCTTCAGTCATTGATTCTGAAACCCATAATTTACCCATTCAGTTTGTGACTTGTTAACATAATAACATGCTAGCAGAAATTAAAATTCAAGAAATTTCTTAGATCCCATTTGTTGGCTTAGAACCATTTAGTTGCCATAGTTTTTGTTACTTTCCGTCTGTGTCAATGTTGTGTCTCTCTTTGTCTTTCTGCAGTACATCAATGGTGGAAATCTGGAGCAGCTTCTAGACAGCAACAAACACTTGAGTTGGTCCACGAGGGTGAAAATGGCCTGTGAGATCGGCAGCGGCCTGGCCTACTTGCACTCCAAAGGCATATTCCACCGGGACCTCACCTCCAAGGTTAGCTACAAAGGCTAATTGGTTGTAAGGAGGAAAAACCAGAGCTGAAAATAGAACTGCAGGCTTATTGTGGCACCAGTACCCAGTAGCTTTTCCTGTAGATTTGTATTTCTTTAATCTACATTAAATAGGCGATTTTATTTTGATCAACGGGAACTTTAATGTATAATATTTGTGGTTTAGAGACCCAGATATTGTCAACCTCAACCTGTCACTCACTAGACACAAAAGACTTAATGTTAGATGTCGGATACAAATGTTAAAGGTCCCAGATTGTCCTTTTCCATGTTTTCTGATGTGGCCAAACTTCAAATAATTGGGTAAACATGTTTTAGACAAATCCCTGTGAACTAAAACGTTCAGATTTCCAAATATCCTGACCAGTTTTTTTTCTACTCTCGCCTAAGTGTTATGCAACTCTAGGCCGGCCTTTTATGATTGGTTATCTGCTCCAAGTAGGCAGGACTAGGACTTCTCTAGAAGATTACAAAAATGACACCAAGAACAGTGGTAGAATGTAACATTAACTCAACTACTGTACTTAAGTCCAAATTTTGAGGTACTTTACTTGAGTCTTTTCTTTTCAGGCCACTTTCTACCTCTACTCCGCTACATTTCAAAGAGAGATATTGTACTTACCTACATTCATCTGACAGCTTTACTTACTATTTACTTTACACATTCAGATTTTTGCACACAAAACTCATGTAGTTTAAGGAATAAAATGTGTTCTTATAAATTAAACTAGCTAACAATATATTGACCTACATTCCAGCTGAAATGATTAGACCATTAAACATACAACTGTTTGGGTCCTTTACACTTTCTAAAATGTGAGGATTTGCATTGAGTACTTTTACTTTCAATACTTCAAGTACATTTTGCCAATGATACTTACATACTTAAAAAAAGTAACATTTTCAATGCTGGACTTTTCCTTGTAAGAGAGTATTTTATAGTGTGGTACTAGTACTTTTACTTAAGTAAAGGATCAGAGTACTTCCCCCACCACTGACCAAGAAGATAATAAGTGAAACCTATTATAGTCGACAATCATTTTGCAGTTTTAAATGGTGTGGTTACAGCCTCGCAGATTATAGTTCCTCATTAATACAAAGTCCATTTGTTTGTGACTTATACCTCAGTCAAAAGCTCAATATATAGGACAACTTTCTCTGTTTTACATATATCCACTACTAGTACTATCAACTTGTTCCAAGCACTTTCTCCTTCCAAATGTAACTTCATCTTGTTTTAGAGATTATGTAGTGTGTTTTTATAGAGCTTCATGTCTTCTGTTATAAAGGAGTTATAATCTATAAATTCACAATGTACAAAAATAGGGCAAGGTGACAGTTTAAGACACATGTAAACACAATGGCACTTATTTATATAATTTATACTGTTTATGCACTGTGCTGTTGGGAAATTACAATTTACACTCAGTTTATTAGTAATCACTACACACAGGCCTGAAATACACACACACACACACACACACACACATGCTCAGGACCTAATCATGCAGAAATGGAGAGTTGTCAGAGTGAGTGGGCTGCCAGCTGGACCAGCGCCCTGAGCGTTTGGGAGGGGGTTACGGTGCCTTGCTCAGTGCCCAGGAGGTGAAGTGGCATCTCTCCAGTTACTGATCCACACTCATACAGGGACTTGAACCGACGACCCTTCGGTTCCCAACCCAACTCCCTACAGACTGAGTTTCTGCCACATATGTACTATACATTATTGTACACTAAAGCCATATTGTACAGCACGCTAACCCATTATTGCCAAGTAGAATTAGATGTGTAAAAAAAAAAAAATAATAATAATAATTAGATGTATTAGTAAATAGAACATTAACGTTCAGCTCAATTTAGTATCCATGGCTACCAAATGTAAGTTTAACTGTTATACAAGGTGGTGCAAATGAAGTCAGCAGTGAGTGCACGTACTGTTTGGTACTGTACAATTAGAGACCTGCTTGTGTAATATTGATTGCCATGGCAACAAACAGTAACAGTAGATTTACAGATAGTTCCATTTAGGGTGAAGAGGAAGTGTCCAAACTTCAGAGCAATGCAAATTTAAATTTCCTCTTAATTCCCATTTTGTGATGTCCGGATAATGAGAATAAATAATTAAATAAATAACACTAAAGGCTTAAGTTCAGATAGCAGAGATTTGGCTGATATTGTCATGCTGCAATGTGTCTTAATTTAATTAAATTTTTTGAAATCCTGAAGTGTCACAACTTACTCATCTTAACGTGTGTGATGATAGTGATAATGTTTTTGGTGTTCACAGAACTGCCTGATCAAATGTGATGACAACTGCTACACTGCGGTGGTGGGAGACTTTGGCCTGGCAGAGAAGATCCCCACCAATCTGTAAGGAGTTCTCCACTGATTACTGCCCTACATAAATACACGCAGGCCTACATCTTCATTAGAAATTACCTAATTACTTTAGGAAGCTCATTTGCTTTCTTCTAACTGCCTTACTGAGTTAATGCATTATTCACTAGTTTCAAGTCACTGCCAAATTAGTTGATAAAAGCTAATTAAGACTATCAGCTCCACAAAACTCTCTCTGTATTTCTCAGTATGATTATGTGACGATAATGACTTCTTCTGAAGAGTCCATCGTGTTTTTTAATCCTCTGTGTCCTCCTTGGTTACAAGCAACAATGTGGATGTGGGGTGGGGGTGGCGCGCAATCACGGATGGCTTGTATCGTGTGGACGCAACGACGAGTGTTAATATTACTTAGAATTAGTCATAGGGGAGACAGAAACAAGACTATAGCTTTAACATTGAATCTAATGAATGTGTAGTGTGAAAGGGGCTGTCACCCAACTCTAAGCCTCTTTTAGCTCTCTGTTGGTTTTTAATGGCACAGTTACTGGTGGTTGAGTCTCAGTTGTTTGCTTGTACACAAACCCATGTACACTACCTGTCAGTCACCGAACGGCAAACGGACAGCTAGTGACTGGCTGATGAACAAAGTTGAGCGTTTGGCAGTTAAAACCCCAGTTATCTGAATCAGATACTAGAGCTAAAGGAATTGTGGATATTGGGCTTTTTTATAGGTGGTAAATAAGACTCCAATTGAGTGCTAACGATGTAGGGCAGCAGAAGAAAATATCAGAATGCAATTATTTTTGGCTGATATTGTGATCTGATTAACGATATTGGAGGGAATGATTGTTTTAGTATCATTAATAAAGGTATAGGCCGAGTATTGGCCCTGGACAATTATCAGCATTTTATTTCCCTGATACTTTCACTGTGTTGATCATCAAAGTTGATCATTTATTAAATAATTGCTCAAAGCATTCCAACAAAGTTTTGTGTTGGAGTTTGTAACATTCCAAATCTTAATTTTGACTAAAAGATTTTCATTTTCCCTCTTAACGCGGTTCCAAATATCAGTCGTCTGTTTCATTAACGACTAATAATCGCTATTGGTCCTAAAAACAAACAAACAAAAAAACAGTATTATTTGCAATTTCATTTAGAAATATTAACATGAAAAAAAATTTAAACGATTATAGTGTGATTTATGCGAGGATCTTTACCAAACCAGGATTTTTTCTTTAGTCTGTAGTAAAGTATTTGTAGCCCGGGACAATTCTGCAGCACCACAACAGTTTAACACATATTATATCTAAATATTTGGATATTGCACTAGTCCATACTACAATTTTGATAAAATAGCGTTCAATTGTGAGGGCCCTAAAGCGTTGTTGTCTGCCTGAGTCTATGTGTGTAACCAGCCAGTTGTTTGCTCGGATGTTAGCGATAGCAGTTTAATAATCCAGTAATGTGCTGCTACAGTAGCTTGTACCTTGTTATTAATATTTGAAGATTAGACCCTTATTGTTATAGCTGCCCTGCACCTCATTTTACAACAGGCGTTCATTTTCTCTCTGACACTTTAAAGACCTGTCAAGATATAGAGTGTGTCACATCTGGTGCAACTCATTTTAAACAGCCTCAAAAAGAGAAAAGGTCAGGTCAGAAAATGTGTATCCCAGTATCATGTCCATGTCAGCTTTCTACTACATTGTTTTTTTGTTCCTTTCTGTTTTTCCTGTTACAACTATTTGTAACTCACTTAAGTGTGTTCCTCCTCCTCATACCAGGCGCAAGGGTTATTTATTATCACACTGGCCTGGCACTGACATCAAAGCACGCTGTACAGTTCACATTCTCAACTTTAGTGTTTTGATAACAGGAGGATACTATCACCGCAGGGTTTGGGTCATATAACGCTTTAGTAGCACAATGAACAATTAATCTTTTTTTAAACATCTTCAGGAACAAAGTTGATACGACTTTGACAAATGATAGTTTCTATAATCTTGTATATCTATGCATAAAGTATGTGTGTTTGGATGTAAAACACATATAAATATTGCACAGAGAATATAGCCACGCCTATCATCTTTCACAAAGTGAAGTTTCAGGTTTGCCAGTGGGTGACACATATTTTTTGCCAAACAAAGATTTGAGATTTAAAAGAATATGGTCCCGTCTTCATCCAAACTAAATCAAAACAGAGCCAAAGCTACTGAAGGACTATCTGACATGTCTTCTAGACTGATTGAAAGGCAAGACAGCAGTTATTCTCTGCCTGGTATGATTTAAAACTGCAATGATGTTTTGACCGGATTCCCAACGAGGGGTACCTGTACCACAGAGGGTACTTCTGCCCCAGGGGGTACTTCTGCAGTAGCCATGGGGGTACATGGAAAAATTGTAGAGTAGTTAAAAAAAGTAGAAATGGTGATTTTATTGGAAGATTATATCTACATATTCGCATTAAGTCAACTGTAACACCTGGACGCTACATGTTGCAGTTATGTAAGTGATGTGTAATGTGTGTGAAACACATTTATAAGCACTTGTAGTTAGCTAGCGAGCACAGAAGTTCAGCTAAAAGTAATGACTAAATGTTAGAATAACTACCGAAATGCAATGACTTCACAGTTAAAATAGCTAAAAGTTGAAATAGTTAGCTAGAAGTAATGGCTTCAAGTGACATTAATGGATATATGGTTAACACATTCAGCTTCACTCCAAGGTTTGTTTTAATTTGATTTCTGACCAAATCAACCTCATGTACCTTGGACCAAAAAGGTTGGGGAAGCACTAACCTAGAGTCACTGGTTGAGGAAGTATTCAGATCCTTTCTTTCAGTAAAGACATTAATACCACATTGTAAAAATACTCAGTTACAAGTAAAATTCCTGCATTTAAAATGTTACTTAAAAGTATGTAAATATCAGGAAAATGTACTTAAAGTATTAAAAGTAAAAGTGGTCAGTGCAGAAAAATGCTCAAATTTTAGAAAGTGTAAACAATCCAAACAGTTCTGTTACTTTGTTTTATAGTTATAATAAATCATAAGCAAACTATAATTTGTAAAGTAACTTACAAAGTTACCAATCAGATGAATGTAGTGGAGTAGAAAGTACAATATTTCTCTCTGAAATGTATCATAGTAGAAGTACAAGGAAAAGAAAAGACCCAAGTAAAGTACAAGTATCTCATCATTTGTAGGCTACGTAAGTAGAGTAAAAAGGCAACAAAACAAACTATTCAACCAGGAAGACAGAATTCAGGAGTTGACTCAGAGCCTCTGAATTATTTTGAAGTTTTTGGCACAAACCACTTCCTCTTAATAATAAACCCAGTGTATTAACGTTTTATACGTAATCAATGTGTGTGTTTGTGTGCAGTGCTGAAGTAGAGAAACTGTCGGTGGTTGGTTCTCCTTTCTGGATGGCTCCAGAGGTGCTGAGGGATGAACCTTACAACGAGAAGGTAAAGTTTGACCTCAAGTTGCAAGTAGTGTTAGAAACTGAGATAAGGTGGGAAAAATGAACTTAACCCTTGTGTTGTTGTCCGTCTGTTTTAACGGTACCTGTTCATAAAACATAATATATAAATGATCCCCTAATTCTGGACCCTGTTAGCCAACTTTATTCCAACTTGTTACCACTAGTTTTGCACTTCTTTTTGGAATTCATAGTCAACAAACGTCATTATTGAGTTAAAAAAAACACAGAAATTATGAATTATTTTGTCTTATTGTTAAGGTCAGAAGATGTGGAGTGGATAATCACACGGGTGTACTGTAGCCACGTCAAAGTATTGTCAGTATAACGTTACTGTTATGAAACCAGTTACATTTTTTTGGAGCCAATCATGTTATCTGTTGGTTGAAAGAAACCCAAATTTATGATATAGAAACTTTGAAAATGGGTCCGATTTAACCCCAGGACAACATGACAGTTAAGAGGGAGAGGGAAACACATGAGGGAAATGGGCATAAAAACTTATAATACATAGAGAAATAATAAGCCGGGATGAAGATGCACCGTTTTCATTGATCTTTCCTTCCTTGAAAATTGTTTGGGTGGTTTGAGATTAATTTTGTAAAAACTGGAGAATATCAGAGAGTTCTGCAAATGTTTTACTTAGACCGATCAGTTTACTTTGTCTGAAAAAGAAAACAAGTGTTGGTGTCTGCATGTGTTCATGTGTGTCCGTCTGTTTTCAGGCGGATGTGTTCTCCTATGGTATAGTCATGTGTGAGATCATTGCGAGGGTCCAGGCTGACCCAGACTTCCTCCCCCGCACAGAGGTGACTGCTCATCTACTTCTCACTTCTTTTCCACCCTGTAACCTCGTATTACTCCACCTTCCTTTGTTTGCTTTGTCCACAGGTTGATCTGTTGATCCCATAATTGACACCTTGTTTACACAGTGTAATATTCACATGACTCACACAGACCTTAAAGTGAGTGGCAAAGTTGTCTGCTTCTGTGCTAGCAACAGCTGGGGCTGGGCCGGAGGCATTATGATGTCCTTCCGTACATCTGTCCATAAGTCTGTGATAACTCCCTGGAGGGAGTATCTTCACATTTGGCACACATGTTAACTTGGACTCCAGGATGAACTGATTAGACTTCTGAGGTAAAAAGTTAAAGGTCAAGGTCCCTGTGGTGTCATTTCTGCCCATTCCATTCTTGTGAAGGCAATATGTCATCTGACGACCACTTTCTGCTTTTTGATGAATCAGGCTGAATCATCAAACTGAATTAAGCATAGCCAGACCTTTCTCCTCGGCGCTGGAGAGTTTGACAACAGGAGCAAATACTCCTGCTCTGGGTTGTTTGCTTTTCTATAAACTAATCACAATAGTCCACAATAGTGCAAAATAGTCTCAGGAAGGAACTTGTTTTGGTGGAACATTAGCACCCTGCAAAAGAAAACACCACATACAATAATAAATTAACTGTTACAGACACACAATACAGTTAAGGCTGTTTTACGCTTCTGCGTCAACTCCAAGCCATAGCTCCTACGGCCCTGTGACCCTTTCGGAGTTCTGCGTCGGGGTTGAAAGCTTTTCTGTTCATTGCATCCGTGCATTTGACCGCCAAAACGTGAGCCAGTTTATGTTATGTTAGCAAGAAAACTTTAGCACAACTGCTCACAAAGCACCGCTTGCTGGCTAAGTGCTAATTTCAAAACGTTACTGACATATAGACATACAATATATATGACAATATTTCTATCGCGCGTTAACGCAGTTTTTATTATTTCTTTATTATTGTAAAAGTTTGTTGCTCACAGGCTTTGTAAATACTGCAAAGTAGAATTTTCTTATCACCGGAGAACTTCCAGTCTGAAATATCACCTTGACAGTTGATACCAGCAAATCATTCAACGAAACACACAGTGGCGCGAGGCTTTGGCAGGCTACGTTAGATGCAGAGTGTGGGTAAGTAGAGATAAACAAAGGCAAGAGAAGCTAACAAATGCCATAGCGACGTGGATAGTTACAGACTGCAGGCCCATTAGGGTTGTGGAGGACATTGGTCTGAGAATCGCAACAATGACTGCAGGTATGAGATTCCCTCAAGACGCACCATCACAAGAAGAATACACGAGTTGTATGAAAAGGAGAGGACTGCAAAAGCATCAACGCTACAACATGCACCCGCTGTTGCTCTTACTAGGGATTATTGGACTCACTGGGTAACCAGAATTGTCTCGGAGTTACAATGCATTATATTGATGAAAAGTGGGCACTGTATTCACATGCTCTGACTGGAATGAAAACAGAGGAGAGACATTATGCTGAAACATGCGCGGGACACTTTTTTTGAAGTTGCACAGCAGTGGAATGTGTCAAATAAAGTCACCGCAGTTAGCACAGATAGTACGAATAGATACGAAAAAGGATGAACCTTCTGCCATTTGATCATGTCCCCTGCTTTGCGCACGGTCTCCAGCGTTCTGTCACAGTGTCTCTGCTTAACAGCGCGTTGGACAGTGTCCTTGCTAAGTGCAGAAAAGTTGTGGGGAACTCTAAACCCAGTCCAGCAAGTGCTGCAAAGTTGGAGCAACAACAGAAGAACGTGGACATAAAGAGTCGCTGATGCAAGACGTTCCAACCAGATGGAATTCATCTCTGGACATGATAAATACAGGGTTTAAGTTGAGATGTACACTAAATATTTTATTTAACTGCTACTTTATAAACAAAATGCTGGTAAGTTTTTGCAGAACAAATATTACGGCACTTTCATACATATGGCGGAACATTTAAAAATAAAATTGCACTATATACACTACTTTTGAACTCATTATTCATTTTGCGATTATTTGCGATTAATCAGGGAAATTATGCAATAAATTGCGATTAAAACTTGTAATCGCTGCCCAGCTCTAATATATATGTATATATAGACAGATAACTTTGACATTGTCACCAGAATATGTCTGAGTTTATTTACAAAGCTTATGTCAGTGAAGTAACATGTTGCTACTCCCCATAGTGGGCGGCCTGAAACACCAATTGGTTAAACGTCATTTGCTCTTACCAGTGTATCTCCATGTGTACAATATCCAAAATATTGTAAAAACTTTTTGAAAGCTGCAGAAAGACATTCTTGTATCTCACAGCCTGTGTGATTTCAATTGCCAGGGGACTGAGCCCAAATGCAAACTTGGCAGTCAGTAGGACCGTGTCCGAGGGATTAGTTTGACATGAAGCTGCTTTTGGCAGAGGAGTTGCAGTATGTCAAACATCTGACGAAGCCTTGGCCATCTCTGTGTTCATCCCACTTTTAGAATGGTAAATACATATTTCCTGTTTGACTTTCATCTATCCAAATCGCTCTGTCTTCTCTTCCTCCTGAGCAGAACTTTGGCCTGGACTATCACACGTTCCAGCACATGGTTGGAGACTGTCCGCCGGACTTCCTCCAGCTGGCCTTCAACTGCTGTAATGTAAGTCCACTACACTTCTGTCCAATCAGTCTGTCTCTGCTTCTGTCACGTAAGACATAACAGTATTGTAACAAATTCCATGTCTACTTGTGATAGTACACGGCAAGTAAACCATGTCCTTTATTATCATAAAATCAAAAAATATTTCTCAACATAACATAAAATGGACAATGTGTCCTCACCAATATATAAAACAAAGCATTAATCATTAACACAAAAAAGAATAGAAAGGGACAAAAAAAGTACAAAAGAATTGTCATCACTTTTGGCAAAACTATATGGCAAAATAGTCATCACTGCTCCTTTTCTTAACTTTTTTTTCTAACTGTATTCCTCCCTAAAATATATATATATATATTTATACACACACACACACACTACCGGTCAAAAGTTTGGGGTCACGCACAAATTTCCATTGGACTCCATTATAGACAGAATCCCAGCTGAGATCAGTTGCCTTGTTTTTTTTAACCAGGGCAGCAGTTTCCAGATTACATTATGTGCTTACATAATTGCAAAAGGGTTGTTTAATGTTTTCTTAGTAAGTTTTTTTTAAAATAATATCAGATTAGTAAACAAAATGTGCCTTTGGAACATTGGACGAATGGTTGTTGATAATGGGAAATGTAGATATTGCATTAAAGATCAGCCACCCACCCAGATCAGCTGGTATCCTGTCTATAATGGAGTGAAATGGAAATTTGTAAGTGACCCCAAACTTTTAACCGTGTGTGTGTGTGTGTGTGTGTGTGTGTGTGTGTGTGTGTGTGTGTGTGTGTGTGTGTGTGTGTGTGTGTGTGTGTGTGTGTGTGTGTGTGTGTGTGTGTGTGTGTGTGTGTGTGTGTGTGTGTGTGTGTGTGTGTGTGTGTTCAATAGCTTTAGCTCAGCAGGCTGACCAATATGATATGACTGATATAATTACAATTTGGCATATCTAAACAAAATCAATAATCTACATCAACAATCATACACCTGATGACCTTAGCTAATCTGAGGAATTCATTTAGGTTAATCAAACAAATCGCAATTACGTAAATAAATTGTAATAAATTGTGATTGTATTTTTTTTACAATTATGTAATAATTGTTACAGGCCAGCAAACTTATATCTGCTAAAGTTGATGTTTAGTCATGTTTAAGTGCACCTATGACAAGAAGGTGTTTATGACAAACTTTTCTCTGTCGAGAGAGAGACATTTTCCAAATGGCTTGTCTCTGTTGTTTTTTGGGAGTTCCTCAGTTTTATTTTTAATTTCTTAAGTAACTACTGTATTCTTCCATTGTTCGGAAATAAAGGGGCAATCCGATTATCTGAATAATCTGAATTAGCTCACTATCCAGGGGGTCTTCTGTTCACTAAAAGCTGGATCAGCTCCTCGGCAGACTCGGCTTTTCTCTCTGATTATACTTTGATTTCTGTGAAACCAATCACTATTGAAAACAGAAAGGACGTTTAGTAAATCAAAGCAAAACAAATCTCTTTTTTCCAGGAGAATATAGTTTTTTTTTCTTTCATTACATCATAATCACAGGCCTGGAATTGTGTTTTTTGTTTGTTTTCTCTGACATTGTTACAAAGCACAGTGGGCAAAGGCATTAAAGATTTTGGAGCACCCTGCTGACTGATCCTATATTGGCCTCCCTCCATCTCTTGTCATCCTTGTCTGTTGTCTCGCTTTTATCCTCCTTTTCTCCCTCTTCCTCCATCCAAGTTTTCTCCCGGAGCACCTAGGTGTTATTTTAGTTTTATAAAAGTCAGACTTGCAGTATATTTCTAGCCTCTTATTTCAACCCCTTTGCATTTCTGTGTGAGCTGTGTGTCTCCATCTTTAAGCCACATGTTTTTGCCCCGTCCTGTTCTACCATCTGTTCTTTTTCCCTCCCAGCAGCATGCTCCCTCATATACCTCATATATGATACACAGTCTACCTACCTCTCCTTATTCCTGCCTTATTTTTGTTCATCTTCAACTTTAGTCCCTACTTTTTGAATTTTCCCCCCTTTTAAATATTTTCAATGAAGATGTAATATGATACATATGTGTGATGAAACCTCTTGATATTCTAAGAAACTGCATGTTTTCAAAGGTAAGTGCCAAAAAAGCCATAACAAACAATAAAAGTAGATTTCCTGGAAGACCAACTTGTTAAATGCAATGCAAATGCTTGTAGAGGCATCAGCTGCGGCCTTCTTTGTTTATGTAAATCATGTTTGCACAATTAACATGGTCATATTTTTTTGTAATGTTAAACTGTTATGTGTAGCACCTTTTTGTAAATGGAAAGTAATTGGTGTTCATTTTCCATGAGGTTATGATCAATTCTTATAAACTACATGTGTTTTGTGTGCAAAAGTCTTAATTTTTAAATTAATAAATCAGTCAGATAATTGTAGTGGAGTAAAAAGTACATTAAGATACAGTATTAGGAGACCACTAAGGTCTGTATAAAAGAGACTTCAGATACAGAATTAGGGGACCACTAAGGTCTACATTAAAGAGACTTCAGATATGGTATTAGGGGACCACTAAGGTCTGTATAAAAGAGACTTCAGATACAGTATTAGGGGACCACTAAGGTCTGTATAAAAGAGACTTCAGATACAGTATTAGGGGACCACTAAGGTCTACATTAAAGAGACTTGAGATATGGTATTAGGGGACCACTAAGGTCTCAATAAAAGAGACTTCAGATACAGTATAAGGGGACCACTAAGGTCTGTTTAAAAGAGACTTCAGATACAGTATTAGTAGACTACTAAGGTCTACATTAAAGAGACTTCAGATACAGTATTAGTAGACCACTAAGGTCTATAAAAAAGAAACTTCAGATACAGTATTAAGGGACCACTAAGGACTATATTAAAGCATCCAAAGAGCACCATGCCATGGGACATTTAAAGTAAGGTAGCTCATTCTGTCAGGTAGAAAATATCAGTAATATTGGCCAGCCTCCTCTATGAATGTAGTTTAAAGCTATAGTGCGTAGTTTCTGTCACCCCCATTAAGGAATTCTAAGGAAAGACGTCAAATCTGTCGGCGCGTCCATACGATACAAGCCTTCCGTGATCGCGCAGCGCGTAACCCAGTTAAGCACTAAAGCTGTGAACTCT
This sequence comes from Etheostoma cragini, assembly GCF_013103735.1. Classification (NCBI taxonomy): domain Eukaryota; kingdom Metazoa; phylum Chordata; class Actinopteri; order Perciformes; family Percidae; genus Etheostoma; species Etheostoma cragini. The sequence goes on along the minus strand of NC_048418.1, from coordinate 20,391,881 downwards.
TTAAAAAATTATACAAAGATGGGCTTGACCACTTAACGTATTACTTTGTAATTTTATTTGTGTCTTGTATTTTTAATATGTATTGTACGTTTTAATGGAAAGCACTTTGTGATTCTATCTGTGAAATGCACTTTATAAATACATTTTACTTAGTTACTTTCCCTGATGATAATCTGATGAGTGGAATGAATCCCTACCAATTCACCACGCTACAGTATAAAAATACACATCTAATACTTCTCCATAACTCCATTATTTTCCTCCCCCAGATGGATCCTAAACTCCGTCCATCCTTCCCAGACATCGTCAGACACCTCGAGGAGATTCTCGCACGCCTTAAAGTTGAAGAGATGGAGCATGAGTGCGTCCCACTCAGCGGGGACAACGACAAGAAGACCATAAACAAAGGTACCAGTGCTGCGAAAAGTCTCACTCTGTGATGCTGGGGGTCGTCAGTTCTTTAAAGGAAATAATAGTTTACTCCTTTTGTCCACAAAAAATATGCTTGTAAATTCCTGTAAAGGAAAGTGGTGGGAGGGGAAACAGGGAGCCTCACATTTCCAGACCTTCCTTCACGGTGCTGCAGAGGAGGGTCTGGCTAGTCCACACAGCATTTTGGGATGGGAGAAAACCGTGCTCTGGTTTATTGGCATTAAACCAATGACAATCGTCTTGGGCAGTGCTAAGCAGTCCTCTGCAAAATAGCCTCGGGAAAGAACTTGTTTTGGTGGAAAATGTGTACGTTAAAAGGTAGTTTTAGTCGTGTAACAGAAAACTCTGATTGGACAGTTAGTCTAGGTAGCTGTCTGGATTTACCCTGCAGAGATCTGTTAACAGAGCAGTTAACCATAGTCCTCACGATACATTCATGTGAATCAATTTTTCCCTCCACTCGTACCAGTCAGACTGCCAGGCGCTCAGCTGGCCAATATTTCTCTTGTTACACGTCAAGTGTCCAGCCTGACACAAACTTCTCTCTTCTCCTCTCCTCTTCCAGTTCCTCTTGCAAAGTGCAGTGTTGTTTCCATGTGTGTTCAGTCAGCTACTGTTTACACTGTCCTCACCCAAACATACAACCAGCTTTGTTCAAGCCAGATTTAAACTTCCCTTTCTTTTATTTCCAGTATTCTGGAATCTGGATCACCTGTTCTTTGCACCCCAGTAAGTTATTCAGGAAAAATCAGTTCTTACATGTATCCGTATCCCACTTAAAAGCAGCGGAGTACAGAGTCCTTGGGTTGCTTATAATATAAACTTCACTATGACTTAGGAGGAAAACTGCTCTGAGATACTTGATCCACGCAGGCCCAGGTTTCACTTCTAATTTGGTCCAGCGTACCGCCGCCTGCATGTCTGAACAACACAGAGTCGGGGCTGGGGCTGTAATGTTTTTGTTTGGACGTCCAGCTGGCTCATTTTCCTCAGTACTACGGTGTGTGAAGAAGGTGAACACAACGCCATGACATCGCAGGTCGCAGGAGTGATTTATAGTAGTGACGCAAACGTGGATTCTTTTGTTTTGGGTTGTTAATCTAGACAAAGCCAGGATGGAAGAAGTATGCCGATCTTTTACTTATACGTACAAGTACTAGAATCAGAATTAGAATCAGAAATACTTTATTGATCCCCGAAGGGAAACTCTGTGTTAAAGTTGCACAAATAGTAGAAATATAAATAAAGGAATAAATAAATATAAAGGAGTGTGGATATTTACATAGCTAAAGGAATATTATGATACAGTATTTACATAATTCACATTATTAAGGTGTTGCAATGGTGAAAAGTAGTACCACACCGTTGAAATACTCTGTTACAAGTAAAAGTCTTGCATTAAAAATGTTACTTAAGTATGTCAGTATCATCTGGAAAGAAGTAAAATGACTCAGTGCAGAAAAATCCTCCCATTTTAAAAAGTGTAATAGATCCAAACAGTTGTTTGTTTAATGGTCTCATCATTTCAGTTGGACCGTGTAGGCCCTTATATTGTTGGGTAGCTTCAATTATAATAAAACATCAGATTTTATAAACTAAATGTTGGGAGTGCAAAAGTCTTAATTTATCAAGTAACTAGTAACTAAAGCTATATTACAGTACTTCTCTCTGAAATGTAGCAGATTGAAGTAGAAGGTGGCATGAAAAGTAAAGTAAAAGTACCTCAAATGTGTTCTTAAGTACTAGAGCTCGACTGATTTTTAAGGCCTATTCCGATACAAATTGTATATACAAATGATATTCTGATATATATCGGCCAATATTCATTTGAAATAAAAATCCCCAAAAATAAACAGATTTTCCTTAAATTAGTTATGAGTTCTCACTATAATAATGATAATTCGTTTTATTGTCACAACAGAACAGAGGAACATCAAAATATATTAAAGTTTTGATAAATGTATAAAAATTCAAACTTAAGATATGAAACTTAAAGTCCTTGGAAAAAAAACACAATAACAGGGACTTTGTAGAGCATCCTCTGGTGGACAAACTATGCAACGCCAATGCTCATAACATGGCAAACCGTCCGTTTTATTTAATTCTTTTTAATATTAATTTATCAGAATCATTTATTTTTTTCATTATAAATGATTCTGATGAATAAATATTCAAAAGATTGTGTATATATATATATATATATATATATATATATATATATATATATTATTAATGCATAGATAGATAGATAGATAATATCGGCCAATATTCAGTCGGGGTCTATTAAGTAGTTTAGTTGAGCAAATGTACTTAGTTACTATACTGTACTTAGAAGTTAACAACATTTATTAAACACATACTGGCCTGTTGGCCTAAGAAATACATCTTATGTAGTTACTTTTGTGTGTATAACATGGCCTGGATCTGACAGTTGGCATGATGTTCTTCTGCTCCCCCTCTCTGTTTACCTGTTAGCATTTCTTGTAAACCAGCATCACCCCCGTAGTAGGAAACATTTCTCTTGCAAAATCACTTTTCAGCTAAATATTTTCTTAGAGTAGCTGTTTTGGCTATGGTGAGTCACATGAGTAATCAGATACTTCCTAGCTTGGCAGAAGCGAAACAAAAAATGGGATTGAAAGGAGGATAAAGTAAGATGTTTTCATGCTTCATGTTTATGTGTCTACTTTAAGGAGTATCTGACTTTTGCCAACTAAGGAAATTGCTATTTCTGTCTCTTTCCTAACAATGTGATCGATTGCTGCAAACTGAGACTTCATTTCCTTCAAGACATGCCATTTTATTTTCTAGTTGAAATCCCTTTTTCTGTCGTTCTCAGATTCTTTCTTTAATCCTAAAATTTATTTCCCTGCTGCACTACTTCAAGTTTAAGAGAATATTCAAATCCAACCACACTGTAGAGGACAATTCTGTATAATCCAGAGATTCAAGGAACTCCTGTCTCTGTTCTCTATGCAGGATTTAGCCTGTATCGCCACCTAATGGTTACATTAGATTATCTATTTAAGCACTTAAAATAAAATAATCTCTCAAAAAATGGAAGCTACAGCTCTAGAATTAATATAGTTATAATTTTATATAATGTGGACCTTTTCTTATCAACTTTGTTTATTGAACACTTGTATACAGTATATTAACATGCATTCCAATTGTTACAATATTTCTTTTATGTTTTAAATCCAGTTGTCTCTTTTCTTCTGGTCCATCTCCTTACACGGAGTTGCATGTTACCTACATTACAACGTTACTTATACAAACCCTTCTCACTCATAACGTTGTAGAACATATTTCTCCACAATTGCATCAGTTTTATCCGTTCACGGAAAACGATACGCACCAAAAGTAGCAACATAAAAGCCATATCATTGACATTGACAGCCACAGCGACCTCGTATCACATACATTTACAAAGAAGGCATTAGTTGCAAAAGCTCCTAAGCCACCCCCCTCCACCGGCACCCACATCCAGCCAAGGTGACCAGCGATCCATAAATCCTGCATTCTGTAATCTCAGCATGAAAGTTATTCTTTCGATTGTATAGATTCCCCTGACTACTCAATCATTTGTCAATGGGAGTGTCTCCCAGTGTCTCCCAGTGATATGTACATTTGAACCTAAAATTGTGTCAAAAAAAACATACCTGTTTTTTTTGTCTCAAGGTGAGAAGATCCAGGGCTTCAAGCGACTGAACTCTCTGGGCTTCCAGGACGATAAAATCCCGCCGAAATCCCCCCGCCCCCGCCGAAACATCTGGCTCAGTCGCAGCCAGTCGGACATCTTCTCCTGCAAACCAGGAAGGAAAGTCAACGTCCAGGATCCTTACTATAACCCCCCCATCACTCACGGAGCCTCTAAAGCTCGCAAGATCAACCCGTTCACCGCCCGCGAGGACCTGTGCGGGGGAAAGATCAAGTTTTATGACGTGCCCAGCAAGTCGGTCTTCTCGCTGGTGTTCGACCTGCACTCTCCTCCGGGGAGTGTGTTCAGCACCCAGTCGTCTGCTCGGGGGCCCGGAGGAGCCCAGCAGGAGACGTCGTACTACTGGCAGCAGTTGCCGGGGAGACAGTGTCACTCCTTACCGGTGTCCCCCCAGCTTCCCCGCTCCGACATCTCCCACCTGGCTGCTGCTGCTGCTGTTAGCTCTAACAACTACGGCTCTGTTACGTGTAACCTCGGCCAGCTCTCCACAACGCTGCCACGTGAGTTCTCTGATCCGGGTGTCTCTTTACAGGGTTCCCACCAGGTCTTAAAAGTATTGAAAAACAGGGCCGGGACGATATACCTTTGTCCCGATTTGATTCTTTCACGATACATTGTATTGGCATTTTCAATGAAGAGTGTTGGGATTTTCTTTTCTTTCTTTAACAAAAATAAAAAGTTGAATTTTAGAGACAATATATCATGAGACACTTCTACTTTCAACTGTTCTCTAAGAACATCACATCACACAACATCAGAGAGTTGGGACCGCATGACACAATAACACCTTTAACGTGGTTAAACTGTACTGTCTCCCTAAATTCTTCCTTCAATGGAGTTAATTAAATTCTCCTGTGTAAGTCATCAAAGTCTCCTGATCTTTCTTCACTTATGTGAAATGAGATGTGCTGCTCCTGAGTTTTTTCCTTAACACCGTTTCCCCTCTTTTCCCTTTTTTATTTCTCTCAGCAACTAACTCCAGGTGTGACGCAGGCCTGAGTGGAAATGACGTACGGCAGAAGGGAGTGCTGGGCGGCTGGGTGAAAAAATACGTTGTGGTTGAGATCCCGCCTTACTGCAGGCAGAGAGGAAGGGAGGAGGAACGAGAGGGACAGGGGAGGAAGGAGGGAAACGAGGAGGATGAGCCCAGAGAGAGCTGGTCTCCGATGGTCCCCAGCAGCGACAGAAACAGTGGGGAGGCAATGGACTGCTCCACTAGCCTGGTCGAAGGTGAGGGACCAGACAGAGGGGCAGAAACACACTGCCCCATGTAACACACACACACACACACACACACACACACACACGGAGGATTTGGTGGATTTGGAAAAAAAAGAAGGATGGATGATATCCCCTGGACTGAGGACATAGAGGCAATAGACAGAGACAGAAACCTGCCTCATGGAACGAACACACACACACACACACAAACAAACAAACACACACACACAGCAGAGAAGGGAGACTTTTCCCCCTAGAGGCATCAGACTGACAGACCGGACACATTTCAAAGGTTTTAGAAAAATAAAAACGTAAAAAAAAAAGAGAAAAACCACTTAATTTTTGTTTTGTTTTTTAAATCTGTCAAGTGAATGTATAACTTGGATTCATAAATCAAGCACACCTGATGTAGATAACGAAGTCTCTTCTAAAGATATTATCACCCGGGTCTCCGTTCAGCACAAACAAATTGTATCAACACAATGGACACTTGGCATAGAGATTATTTTTCTGAAAAAGGTTAATATTTAATATCGTGGGATGATTTAGATGTTTTCTTTAAAAGGTGTCTTATGTTAGGCATTTTGTCCATGATGAGGTTTATTGAAGATCCCTTGTGTTGTGTATGTGTGAGTGTTTAAAAATCAGGGCTCGTGTTTTGATACTTTCCTCCTGTGTTATGTTAGGCAAACGCTTCTGCTAACTTAAGAAAAATCCCATATTTTCCTGATTAACAAGACAGTGCGCTGATATTACAACAAGAACATTTAGAGGTGATTTAGAATAACTTTGTGTGTAAAAAAGAGTTTAATCTCTAACAATGTTAGCAACCCCACGGATCTAGACTGCAGAGGTAAAACATTGAATCAGGTCTCCTCAAGGTGATTCACCTAACAGCAATGAGTGAATAAGAGAGGAGCCACTGGATGACACAGTGGCCTTTTCCTTGGGTCAGGTGTTCTGTAACAGTCCAGCTAACGCCATTCAGCAGTCAAAGCCGAGCATTCACAGGCAGTCAGGGCGAGACATCCCATCCAGAACACAAACTGTAGGCAAATGTTGTAGTAAAAGGACACTGTAAAGTTTTTTTTTTTTTGCATTTAAAAGTTGCTTCCCAAAAGCCAACTTTCAAATCTCGGATGTCAAGAGTTTATTCGAACGCACCATAAGTTTTCAAAACGGTCTCCATCGCCTCTCTATTCACACACAATGAGCATGAAAAAATAAGCTACGTTAAAAAAAATGATTTAAAGTAAAAGTATGTAACCTTTGAAAGAAAAGTCAACAATCTTCCTCTTTCATATGAAAAGTTGAATTACTTTTTCACTTCAGAAGATTCAGGGATTTAGCCGCTATAGCCGTTCTCGGTCTGGTCTTACCAGTAGCTTATGGTGGCTAATGTTAGCACCCTTTAGAAATGGCTGTATTGACTTTCTGCTGTTTTATGGGCACCACATCCTTTTTTGTGTCACAAATACAGTCGCAAAAGGCAAGAATCCACTTTCACCCTGAGCTATTAAAGCAACGCAACGATTCACAAAATCCAAAATGAATTTAAAATCAGTCAGGCTGTAATTCATGGCTACAGCGGATGTTGTGCTGCAAAACTTGCACAGTCTCACTTTAAACTCACAACTGAAATTTCTAGAAACCAGGGGCTCACTAAAGATGGGAAATCACCTTGCATAAAGGGTATCGTTCAAAAATATTAAAATTCCGATACCATCTTCTCAAAACCGGTTCCTAAACAATCATTTTTTCAATACCAATTTTATAAAACTAAAAGAAATTACAACACCACAAACATATTAATTATTTATTTAGCTCCTACCCGGTGAGCCGCGTCTCTCTGTGTAACTTAGTTTTTTTTTGTGTGTCTCTATGTTGTGTAACATTAGACAGCCAATCACAGACATTAGATCTTGGCAATAGCACGCTGCATGCTTATTGGCTCACTGATGCTGATATACTTCTTGGGTTTGGAAGAAGGCATTTTTCCATAATTCAACACTTTTGGTACCCAGCCCTAAACTGCAGTACAGTAAATTATACATCAGCTATATACAAAAACTGATAATACATTCGTCAAAATGCTGCAAAAATGTCCTGAAATAGTGATGTGAAACAAACAGCGATAACGGTCGATGCTCCTTCCAGACTGTTGATTATCAGTTACAACGGAAAGCTGCCATGGGCTCATTGTTTCAGTGTGATGCAGAGAGGAGATAGGCTTCCTTAAGTCCCACACGCAAACTGCGGTGTTTGGTGTTTTTTTGCCTCCAACGTCCCCATCCAGGCAGCATGGCAGTGGTTACGTGTAGGGTTAGCTGCCTGGGAGGAGATGTTGGAGGCAAAAAACACCATCGAGCGCAGCCTGCTACCCTCAAGTTATACTGTCCCATGCAAAGGCAAAATTGTAAGTTGTTAAAAGAAAATTTGGAATTTAAATCCCACACAAACACCACTAAGTTTAATTCTGTGTCAAACGCAGCGTCGTAAAGAAAAACGACACGGCTGAACCTCATTCACCTTTAAAGTCCAGAGACTTCACATAATGGAGGCATTTGAGGAGGAGGAGCCAATGACTCAGTCCCGGGGTTGAAGGAATAATATTTAGATTTTGAGAGAAACTGCACAACCTGGTCTTACAGTTCTTACCGCTCAGACGTTTCTGTTGTCGAGTTGTTCGCTCTGTTGTGAAGAAAATGTTGAAATAGAGTTGAGCTGAGTAGTAGGTGTTCTATCCCAAATTATTAGTGCTAAACAAATGAGTCAACTTTTTTATTTTCTTGCAAAGATGGTTCAGCCTAACTTCAAGTGGCGGGAGTTGACTTCAAATCCAATGTGTATTTTATTTTAAATTGGAGCACATTAAACCTCAAAATGGTTTTCACTGTTCTTCTAAATGTTTGTGTACAACTAAATGACTGTAGATTTCTATTTGTTGAAGCCTGTTTGTCTTTGTTGTTCCATTCTGCTGATCTCAGTCTCATGTGGTCCCATCACTTCAATAGGCACTAAAATGCACTTGTATAGCGATCTCCTATGAACTCATCACTACTTTTCTATGCAACCAATGTAACGTTTATGACACTGTTTTACAGTATAAAGGATCTAATTTGATATTTATAAGAAAACCTTTTTAATGTCTTACCTTTGTATATTTGTGTAAAAAGTGTGTGTTACCTGCCTGGATGAATACAGATTGAGATGTTTTTTTTGCTGATAGAATAACAAAGCTTCCCAGAGTTTTCCTTGCGTTTATTTCTTATTCTGTATTTCAGAGCAACCTTTACTCACACTCTGTAAAGCTCAGACAGCCGGGGCTTAACATTTAGGAAGTCGTATGTATTTGGTTCAAGAGAAGTGTGAAAACCTTTGGTCTCACATTGGATTCAGAGACGGGATTCATCATGTGGACAGTTAACATGGCTAGCTAGTGCATCTCCCCCTAGGACAAAGCACATGGCAGGAATGGACTGGGACAACAAAATACTACTATTAATATACTTTGCACAACATTCGATGTGAATGCAATGAACAGCATGTATCAAAATATCATAAGCAAGTAGTGTACTATGTTAAGCAAAGCTTGCATTATCAGCACGCTATTGATTTTAAACAACGTGGAAATTAAGGACGAATGTATCATAAACCGTTAATGCATGCAATTCTTATATGCGATGTATACAGTCAATTCTAGGCAGACAAATGCGGAACTGTTGTGCAAATCAACGAGCGTTAGCAATTAGCGTTAGCGCAAGCTACCGGTTTAAAAAAAGTTTCAGTTAGGAACATGGTTGCAAGTACATATGCACAGGACTGCATAGACCACAAAACAAAACTGTCGTAACTTCTTAATCAATTATTTAAACCAAAAGTACTTACATTTATGCGTCTCTCTGGTTGATGCGGCAGCCATCGTTGATGTGTGTTTTCAAGTGAGGTCGCGTTCACACTAGGTTCCAAGGGGTATACACCCCTTGGTCAATCCCCTTCCCCTAGGTCGTAATAGGAATTGGGACAGAACTAGGTCCCGCGTGAACGCGCAAAAGCTAGGCGAAGGGGTAAGGGGAAGGGGTAAGGGGAAGGATTGGGATTTAGCCTTAGTCTGGATCGACGACGGTTCATTTACCCAAAAGTTCCCGATGTCCCTCACCCTCAGCTTTCTTTGTGTTTGTGTTCAACGCCGGTGCTTTGAGGAACAGCAACCTCTGAGCAACGCTACACGCTGGAAATGGCAAGTTTTGAAGAAAATTTGGATCAGGCGACAAGGCAAGCCTGCGTGCTTCTTTTGGAGAATGATTGTAAGGATTCACAAAGAATATGTTTAGGGCTTTTCCTCTCTAACTGGGACGTCTTGGGACCAATTTGTGTGATGTCTGTGGACGAAGTACACACAGAGATACGCTGGTAAGAGCTAATGAGGTTTATGTATCCAGCTAATTTAGATTGCTCACGTTACTGTAGTGTGTCACCAGTTTATTTTATTTAATATTGTATGTGGCGTTTTCTTTTGCAGGGTTCACATATTTCACCAAAACAAGTTCCTTCCTGAGACTATTTAGCGGAGCCACCGTCGCTGCGTCCGGAGCTTAGCGCCGCCCAAGAAGATTGTGATTGGTTTAACCCTTGTGTTTTCTTCCTGTTAACCATGAACTTGTCCTTCCAGGTCAAAATTGAAAATGAACTGAATAATGATAAAATAATTCAATGAGAGTAATCATTATTGTTACCTGAAGAACGTTGTACCATCTGTGTTATTTGGGCCAATTTGGCTGAAAGAAATCCATATTTCTTATATAAAACATTTCGAAACGCGTCAATATGACCCAAGTACAATATAAGGGTTAAAGAAAGGCAAACAACCCAGAGTGTTTGCTGCTGTTGCAAGACCTCCCTACGCAGCGCTGTGGAGCTAGGTCTGACTATGCAACCCTAGTTGACAGTTGGTGTCGAACTGTCCACGCATTTCGTGCATGCGTGCGTGTGTTAGAGAGGTCAGCCTTCCTCTATATTACCATTCAAATTCTATTTTTATTTTTTTGAAATATTTGAATATTTAATGCTCAAATGCTCCCTGTTATACATATGTACTACACTGCTCAGGCATATGTATTGTCAATGCTACTATAATAATGTTCTTACATGTTCCATCCATTAGAGAGACTTTTCCGATTTCCAGCCGCAACCAATCAGTCCCCCTTGTACTAATGTTACTGTAACTTATTCCTCATCGCCAACAAACTGTACGCAAAAGAATGGACACTAGTAGCTGCGTTGAGCGGTAGGAATACCAAGAAAGACGCTGAATGATTTCCGGACAGCGTTAAAACTACGCACCATAGCTTTGAACAAATTTTTGGTATTCAACAATTCCAGTCTAGTCGGTTTTATTGTATCAATAATATTTAAATATTATAATATGTAACGGTTTTATACAAAAATATATACATTTAAACAACAGTAAAAACAAACAAAACAATTTCATATCATATATTGGTGAATCAGATGTGTAAAATAAAGCTGATTTATGCTTCTGCTGGGGCTCCGCGCGGAGCGTCCGTGCGTGTGGTAGAGCAAGTGAGAGAGTGACGGCGATTTAGCTTTTGGAGCGAGAAGTGACTCTAGTCTAGAGTCATAGTGGGAGAAACAAAGTGTCTCCCCTATGCTTTCTGACCACGGTCAATCACATGTCCATATTCGCCATACGTCTATGCTTATATGCTTCCCAGCATTGTACACTAGTGTTGGCGCCAGGTTCTCTTCACTGACCACTGACAAGCAAACGTGTTTCTGAAAACATTTTAAGCCAGAAGGCCATCGCAGTGACATGTAGTTTCCTTTTTTTGAGAGGAGCACACAAAGCTATGGTGTAGGTCCTTATCTAGGCGGATGTACTGTACGTACATACCTACACCGTGGATTTAACACCGAGTAGAGTTTAGATCCTCAACTCAAGCCCAAATTTGACCCGTATTTTCTGCCACTATTGTCGGGCCTAATTGGGGAGAAAGCGATGCCTCTCCAGCTTCTCCCATAGCTCTTGGCCCTTAGCCACACTATTCGGCTGAGGGAGCTATAGGTCAATGTTTTTTTTTACGTTTCTTCATTCAGATCCATTTGTGATCCCTTCCATTCTGAATAAACAAACAACGCAGTGTACATGCTTCCTCCTTGGCACATTATTCATTAAGATCATTCCAAAACAATTTTTGTAGTTCAAAAAACTCTGAATTGTAGTTAATAATGGCAGTTTTAACGTTGTGTTTAAATCGGGCTCAGGCTCATAATTACAGTTAATGTGTCGGCCGGGTAGGGTCGGTTTTGATTTGTTTTTTAGGCCCGCTCTAACGCAGATGCACAAATCGGCCCTAAACTCCTGTGAAGTCAGTGTGCTGTCTTCTGATGGGACTTGAGGCTGGAGCGCTGGGTGAAGCACTTGCCGCACATTGAGCACGCGTAGGGCTTCTCTCCGCTGTGCACCACCGCGTGTCGGATCAGGTTGCACTGTTTGGTGAAGCTGCGGCCGCACTGCAGGCAGCTGAATGGCTTCTCCCCCGTGTGGCTCCGCAGGTGCTCCTTGAGCTGACTGAACCTCATGAAGCTTTTGTCGCAGTACGTGCAACTGAACCTCTTCTCGCCAATGCCGGACCTCCAGGGCGTCCTTGTCCTCCTCGCCAGGCCAAGTCCGCTACGGCTGTGCCCGCAGAAAGAAGAAACGCTCATGGCTAGGTTTGGCGGCGGCGCCAGCGTCAAATCCTGGTTTGGGTTCCTCTGTTGAGGAGACTCTGGGTACTGATGATGCTGTGGGGGTGGAAGAACCGAGCATCGCTCCATGGCGTTGATCTGTGTTAAAGCACCCTGTCCTTCATCTGGCTGCGGCCTCTTACATCCAAACGTTCTGGCTCGTCTTTTCATGCGCGCTGAACTTACCACAACTGAGTGGGATTTCCCTATCAAGGGAATCTGGGGCCACGTGTCTTCCAAATGCAGTCCGCTTTGAGGCGGGGCCGCAAAGGGAGGTGGCTCAATCTGTGGCTTAGCGTACGGGAAGCTTGGCTCATCAGCGTCTATAAACTGATTGGACGACCACAGCTGTCCGTCTCCGTCCTTGGTCACAAACCTGTGGGCTGAATCAAGAGCTGCCTTCTCGTCGGGCTCTCTGTCTCTCTCGTGTTTCACCACGAGCTCTGCGGCAGTTTGGTGTCTGTTCGGCTGCTGCTCGGGGAACGTGCCGTCTGTTGGAGAAACCAGAGATCCAGGCTCGTCGGCGTTCTCAGCTGGGGGGTAAGGCCCTACAAAGATGTCAGTCTGGGCAGGTTGGGAGGCTTCCATACGTGGCATCTGCTCGGCTTCCCCGACTGAAGAAAAAGCACACAGCATCTTAAAGTAGTGGGTTGTAATAGGGCTACACAATGTATTGATGAACTTTTTTGGACATCGCGATGTCAACTGCCGCAATAAACACATTGTGAAAAACACTCAAAGATTTGTCATGTTAGTTGAAAAGAAATATCAGTAGCGAACTGCACTTTAAAATGTTGCTGTTGCTCTTTTAGTGATGCCTTTTCTATCAGTGTTCAATTTGTTAGAAATTATTTCCTTTTATTTATCACAAATAATATTGTTATCGTGGTATTCAATAAAGTTATCACACATTTTCCTCGCATCAGCTCCATGTCCAACAAATCTTTTAATATCACTCTTTTTTTTTTATTGCCAGAGAAACGTTCAAAACATTTAGCCATTTAAATATGTTGCGTAAAATGAGTAAAACTTAAATGGGCTTCCCATTTAAGTTTTCCCAAAAAGGATTCCCATTCAATAAGCAGATTCAAGTCTGGATTCATGTTCATTAAATTGCTGTGGAACCAAGAGAAAATGGACCTGAGGAGATGAAAAACAATAAGAGACAACCTGTAGTCCGTTTGACATGAATTTACCGGGTTCCAGTTGTTTCAACAAATCCAAGTTATGAACACAAAACATGAGTGTTTCCAAATGGAGGGCATTATGTCCCATTTCTTCACCTCTATTCTCTACTCTGAAATGGATTATGAAATTTTGGTATCACGCATGTGTACATTCAGACATCACATATTCCTTGGATTGTTTATGCATTTTACTAAGGCTGCATGATATGAGAAAAATATGCAAAAAAATAGTTGAATCCCAAAATAATGATATTATTTGCAAAATATAGGCAGATATAAAAGTGTACTCAGTTCTGCAGCTGTCAGTATTCTGTTAAAATACAACAAATTGTAAAATTTTAAGCAAACTTCATTTTATACAAATTTAACATTGAACTAAATATATTGCACCATTATATTATATATATATGACAGTTCCATTTTAAAGTGCCGTTTTCTGCTGATATTTTCTTTTAACTAACACAAAAAACTATGAGGTGATTTATTGTCTATTAGTGTTTATTGCGCCAGTTGATATTACCATGCCAATTTTTAAAACAATATATATTGTGCAGTGACCAGTTTCCAGCCATGCAAGGAGCCCCTGGCAGCATGAAATGTACGGGTTTGTGTTTGAACTCACCGAGTTTGTCCTCCGACTCGTTCGTCCACAGGTCGTCCTCTGCACCCTCCTCTTTGATCAGGATGGGTCCAGCTTCATCAGGACGTCCCACGTCTGCACACTGCAACGCCACGCTCAACATTAGTACTCGCACACGGAAACTACCTGTTAAATACCATTCATTGTGCATTCTGTTAAACTTATTTATTAACTCACACGGGGCACTGGAAAAGTAGGGTTGGGAGAAAAAAAACATGGAAAATCGCATGTATTGTGATTTTTGCGGCGACAACGACTTTTCAACTTGGACCGTTTGTTTTATTTTATTTTAAAATACTCAATCTATCAGTATTGGCATTTATAATGACCGTTAAAAAATCATCAGAATCATTTATAATGACAAATAAACGATTGTGATGATTTTTTTATCGGCTATTATAAATGCCAATACCGATAGTCCGGGAAATGCCTAATATCGGGCGATAATATCAGCGGGCCGGTGTATCGGTCGTTGCTCTAGTTGTTGTCATTCTAAATTGAGCGTATGTGAGCTTTGGACTGTTGGTCAGACACAACAAGCTAATTAAAGAAATAACACTGGGCTCTAGGGTTAGGGTTACATTATCTGTACTAAATTATTGATTAACTAATCAAACAAGCAGATTAATAAACAATCAAAATATTATTTTGTAGTATCCATACCTGCTGGGGTTGAGAATGAGCCTCAGCATTCCAACACGTGCTCTGTCTCCCTCTGTTCAACACCACTCGGACGAAAGGAGAGAATCTCTCTGCTGCTGGAGGATAAAACGCTGAGGAAAAACAATAATCATACACCCCATTTCACACTGGTATTACACACAGTCACTGGGCTGGGCAATATATCAATATAAATCAATATTGTGATATGAGAAAAAACGGCCCTGGCATTTCCACCCAAAACAGCAACTCGCAGATAAAACTTGATGCACGGAAAGAACACACACTTTAGATAGCCCAGGGATGGTGAATGTAAACTCCCATGTTATAAACAACTGCACTGAAACATATCAAGGCAAAACCCCAATGCATAAATAAATGAATAAATCATAATAGTGGAAACATGGTTGATCTGATCTTCTGAAGTAGCCACATGTACCTGTTGCTACACCCCCTCCTGCAGCATTGCTCTCCATCTCTGTTGCTTCTGGTAATCCCCACTGAGACCCACAGCAGGCTTGTTGTTCTGTGTTGGTTAGTCCCAGAGATTCCTTATCCATGGCTATCTCTTCATCTTCCTCTTGCTTGCCCCTTACTGTCATGTCTTTCTCCTTAGTGTGCTAGCTCAGATGTGTTGCTAACACTAGTGCTAGCAGTATTAGCGCTAATGCTAGCTGAAGCTGCACTTTTTGCATTTTTTTTAATCAGTCAGTTTGCAGCATTTTTCGCCTTCAGCCAACGGTGCTCTCTTATATTTCTCTCTTTTTCTCCGCCGCCTAATAAATAATCCAATAAAAGAATGCAGGTAGATTTTTTATTTCAAACAACGCTCGTTTTTGAACAACTGATCTGGATAAGTAATAATGCTAAAAAAGAATGCAGACTGATGTAAAAGTTTGTGACTAGATGGTAACCATGACTGTGATATTGAAAGACTTATATGTGATATAAATACTGATCAGATTACTATACTGGTAGGTGTGAAGGATTTGGAGAAGTTTGGCTTTCAGTTGGCCAAAGAAATTTATTATTGCAGCTTGAAAGGTGGCCGAGAAAATGATATGGGCCGCTGGCGCATGGCTATGACATTCATGCACCTAAAGGCCCAAAAGGCCCTCAGGGACCCTGGCATCTGCCCAAAATCCCAGATTAGCAGTCTTTCACTGGAGACTAGACATAGTCTTACATTTTGGATATGTTAATATAGTGATATGACACTGGTGTTGTCTTTTTCTGTTTTTTTGTATCTGTTTTATTATTTGCCTTTACCCACTTTATTACATCCACATTATTGATGATTGTTTATCACAAATATCATTGTGGAAATATTTTGTGAAAGTACCAATTGTAATCCCCACAATATCGTCGATCGATATCAAGGTAAGGCCTAGTTGGTCAAACATATCGTGATATTTGATTTTCTTCAAACCGCCCAGCGCTACACAGTCATAACACAAAATAGTACGAAGTAACTGCCATATTGAAAGTTTAAGGAAACCTGGGAAAAAAAGGGTCAGGAGCACTCACTCATTTCACAGTTGTTGGACAATTTTACAGTCAAAACAGCACAAACAAACCATAGCGTCTTGAATAGGAGTTGTAGGTGTAGAAACTACATACAACAACACGATACCAGGTAATACATGTATCGTGGCAACCCGTCCTCACCTTTCCTCCTGGCTCTTATTCTGCTCCTCCTCAGCTCTGCCTCCATAGCCTCACTCTTCCGCTTCAGCAGCTCGATGTCCCGCCGGCTCTGGCTCACCTCCAGCCGGAGCACCGCGCAGCTGTCATCCACGCGCCGGGTTATCTCCGCCACAGCTGCCTTGGCCAGGACCTCCATGACGGACAGTAGCTGGCTCTGGAAACCGCAGTCCTCCATGTTGACGCCGAGCTCAATCTCTTTATTAAAAAGCAAAATAAATATATTCACCTGTACGCGTCTGTAAATCACTCACTTTCAGGTTAAATATATGCAAACTGCTGTTCAGAGGGCTGTGTGTAGCCTATTCGTGCTGTAAAAATGCTAAATGTCTTCCGCGGACGGTAACGTAGGGGGAGGGTCGCTCGTTTTTACCACCAGTGGTCAGCTCGGGCTGTCTTCCTACCTCTCTGCTCTAGTCGCATTACAACTAATGAATCTTTTTTTAACTAACATATTTCAACACCTTCCGCGACATGATTTTAACACAAGTTGGGAATGTTTTAATCAACGTAAGCAGTGCTGTTAGTTCAACGTTATTTCTGCCATTTAGGGACGTACTGGAATCCACAACGAGGTGACCGTAGCAGCGTCACTTGTTGTATTACCGTAAACATTTGACTACATCCGCACAGCGGCGGAAGTTAGCACTCACGGTGAATCTGGGTGACAGAAGACATTTGCTAATATAACAAAGTTGCTAACATGGCAAGACATTTTGTTTTTCTTGTAATTATACATTAACAATGACCTAAAATACTAAAGCTTTGAAAAACAATATCCATAACTTGATGTTGACATCGATATACAGAAACCACATTCAATAGAATATTATAGATATATAAAGGCTCTATAAAACATCGGTAATGGCTTTATTAACCACAAATAAAGCTATCTGTGACAACTTATAAACACTGTATTAGGGGCTTATCTTATTATTCTATCTATAAGACCCTTTAACTAAAAGAGAGGCTAAGCAGGGACACCCTTTCACATACTGTATATTGTTTAAAATGAAGTTGCATAATAAAGTTGTCATACAATAACGTGTAGGGCAGCATAAAGCCTTAATACGTGCCTTTATTGCATAGAATACTAAGCTCTTAAAATAGCCTAATAGTTGTTGTATTTATGAAATCATAATAAATCATGTTTTAATGTTAAACATGTGGCACAGTGAATCCTTAGGATTAACTCTATCTGTGGATGGCCTTAGTGACTACCTTACCTAAATGCAGTAAGAAGTAGGGATTTTATTTTTGCCGATATGTTGGATTTATGTTAAGACATTTTACTTTTTGAAGAAACACAGTGATTTGGAGGCCCCCTGCATTGACTCCTGTTGAAGATCCCTAAAGTATGCTAATGGTCAAGTAATATCATATAATATAATATATAATATAAGGTATTTTCTTCTTACCAATGTCTAAAAAAACACAATAGTGGAATATAACCAAGTACATTTAACTCTATGCTTAAACAAAATGTTGAAGTACTTGCACTTCACTTTCCATTTTGTGATGCTTTACATTTCATTAAATTACCACCACTGCTACAGCAACAAAGCAAAAGCATATTTAGTTGCTTTACTTTGTGTTGTTGTGGTATTCTAATGTTGTAGTTTGTGATTCCTTGGTGTAATTTTGAATATTTCATCCCTTGTTAGTACTTTATGGAAGCTCTTGGTACTTTGCTAAGATGATTGGTATTCTCTTTGGTTCTATGTGCCTATGTGGTACGTTTTTGGTAATTTGGGATGTACTTTGTGGTTGTTTGCAGTACATTGTAATGATTCCCGTACTACGTGTTACAGTTTGTTAATCTATAGTCATTTGTGCCAATTTGTGATTTATTTGTTGTAGTTAGTTTCTGTTGGGTCTTCAGAATCTTTTTGCTTTGCAGTAGTTTGTTGCATGTTAAAGTAATTTCTGGTAATTGCACCAGTACTTTTGGAGATTCTTTTGAACTTTGTGATACTTCTACAGCTTACTGAGGTTCTGTGTGTAGCTTTACGTTGCAGAGATCCGTATTGGTATGTAGCATTGATGTAAAACTGACACAGTCAAAAGAAATGGGCTGAAATGAGTTAAATTTGTCATATATGTGCATTAAATGTCCATGTCTTTTTGTCATGGGGAGGAACACACATGGAGCTCAGTCCAGAGGCAAACAGGGAACATAAAGGGAAATAGATGCATTGAACAGATACACTGAACTGATTTCCCTACTCAGTCAGCATAGGCGGAGAAACCGTGGGCCACATATAGAGAGAAAGCACAAGAGAAGGAGAGACACTCAGGAAGTTAACAGGGGAAGTTTAGTGGTTTCTTGCGTCATCATTTTATGCTGCTACTTGTGTGCCGATGCAGAGTGAAGGTAGGAACACTCATATTTTCTTTTGAACTTTTTTTTATTTCCTTGCGTTTCTACGTTTGAACCTTTTCCTAAAAGTGGACAGATAGAGAGGGATGGTGGACAGAAGGAGAGCAGTAGCAGGTGTCAGGAAGATGGAAGGGGTGGGTAGGGAGTTTGAACGTCTGTACAAGTCTATATGTTCAGGCTTAAAGAGTGCTCGACTTCCGCTGCAGTGAAAAAAAGTGGGGCCGCAAGGGCTAAGGCGTGCAGGCAGGAAGCAGAGACCGGGCCCGGGCTGAACCCAGTCCTCAGGCCGGAGCTGAGAGTGGACGTTTAGGTGGGTCCACCAGCACACAGAGACAGTATGGTGTGCTTGGAGTGAAACATTCTGAGGTCCACTTCACTGAATAGGAGAAGTACAGAGGCAAGGGTGTGGCCTTTCATTCGAAATAAATTGAGTGCATCAGGGAGGAAGTAGAGAGCCACATATGCATGCTGAGGATTCAGAGCAGTTTGTCTTTTGACTCTGGGGGAGATTGTGGTCTGCAACCTGAAGCTGGTGTTTGAAACTTGTTATTTCTGCTTTTTGCAGGGTGGAAGATAACCTAAAGTATGTCCAAACACTCCAGCTATAACGTGTGAACTCCAAATAGAACGCAGCCTATAGAGGAAACAACCTGCACCCAACAACATGCGCTGAGGGAAGGGAGACAGAAGCAGCAGCAGCACGGTTAAATCTCTGAAATGTGCATGGCCTCTACGAACTCAGTGTTGCATTAACCAAGCGGGGCAACACATCCAGCAGCCACACAGACAGACAGTCAGGCAGTCTGACGGTCACAAACAGAACAGCTCAGGCCAGTCTGAATGTGGAGTGAAACTGAAGACAGGTAGAGATGCGGAGAGTTCGAAGAAAAGCAGGGAACAAAGACAAGGTGTTTGGATGTGATCTGCTGGAGCACCTGGCCGCCTCCAATCAAGAGAGTAAGTGAACTGAACAGTCCTGTAACCATTTTCTTCATGACAAGCATTAGAACACACACACTATACACCATGCTGTGCAGATTATATTTAAATAGATGTGACTGTTACCTTACCAGAAACATCAGTGTTAATAACATAGAGTTTATATAAAAATGTGTAAGATAAGGATAAATTGCCTCATTTATTTGGTCAATAGAAGTGTTACCAAATGTGTTTTTGTGAATATTTTAAAACCACAATTGACATCCTCTAAATGTCACTCTGCAGTGGGTAAGAGAATCATTCAACAGGAGTGATGGTTGAAAGGTTTTCTACAGCTGATATTTGGTCAGAACATTTGTCATGTTTTAAAAAATGCTTGGTTTGTCATTTTGAAGCGATGAAGTCAAGAAAATACTTATAGTATTTTATAGTACATCTTCAATCATCTTTTCAAACCACATAGAATTAACCACACCAGGCCTACACAAATGCTCGATTGAGTAACTCTTGGTCACTTTCTATTGTGAGCCATGTGAGACCATGCTACGATTTAATTTCTCTAAAGTCAGTAGGATTTATTCTGTGTGGAACATGAATGTCTGTGAATTTTTTTTGGCAATCCATTAAATAGTTGAGATATTTCAGGCAAAATCAATGGTTTCCCATATATTTTAAAGGTCCTATGCCATGGTGCTTTTTAGATGCTATTATAGACCTTTGCGGCCCCCTAATACCCTATCTGAAGTCTCTTTTCCAAAATTCTTCCTTGATGCAGAAGAACGTGTCATTTCTGAGTCTGTAGCTATTTAGGAGGTGTGGGGGAGAGCACTTTGCTTGTTTGAAAGCCATGTTGTCTCTCTCTCATGGGTGGGCCAAATTCTCTGGGCGGGCTAAGCAGAGAAAGGGGAGGTAGCCTCACCCCTTATGACCTCATAAGGAGCAAGATTCCAGATTGGCACATCTGAGCTTTCATTTTCTCAAAGGCAGAGCAGGATACCCAGAGCTTGGTTTACACCTATCTCCATTTCTAGCCACTGGGGGACCATGGGCAGGCTGGGGGAATGCGTACTAATGTTAAAACCTCATGAAGTGATGTTTTTATGCCGTGCCTTTAAGGTATAGAAATTGTAAACCCTTATATGAACATAATGAACATCTACAGACACGTGTGTTCAAGGGTATACACGTGTCTGTAGATGTTCATTATTCACAGACATGAACACATGTCTGTAAATAAGTTTGATACATAACTCATACTCCATGCTTTCAATATGTGACGATATGATGCTAATACACATTTGCACTACAAATTGTATGCATTACATTTTTGGCAATCAGCAGGTACATGCACATCCATACAGGATTTGCAGGTGCTTGTTAACAATAATCTGCAAAAAACAGGGAAAAAACCCTTCACATTGCTATTTCATTCCCAAAGCTTTTCAGAATGTTTCAATCACAACTAGGTGTCCATGTAGAATAAAATAAGTCATAGTCACGAGATGGTGTGAGGGCACTTTCTGTGTCACAATAATCAAAACATTTAAGGGGTATGACTACTGTTAATGAAACACAGAGACCCAATATACAAACCCGATTCCAAAAAAGTTGGGACACTGTACAAATTGTGAGTAAAAAAGGAATGGAATAATTTAGAAAT
>NC_048418.1:20340139-20370487 GCF_013103735.1 Etheostoma cragini | reverse complement strand
AACTTCCACATCATTGCATTCTGTTTTTATTCACAATTTGTACAGTGTCCCAACTTTTTTGGAATCGGGTTTGTATAAAAGCTTATTTTTTTGGACTGAAAACACATTGAACATTTTGAATATCATGTTATGTTATCATTCATTTCATGATTTCACTGTTTTACACAGTTCCTCAGGTCTTGCAATGCTGCAGTGAGTTTGTTGAGAAGCAGGGAATCGTGGATGGCATCTACAGGTTGTCCGGAGTGTCGTCCAACATACAGAAACTAAGGCATGTTTCTTTGAACCTATTGTGTGTAAATGCATGCTGCACCAAACTTTTGATGTTGTGCTGATTTATACCTCTAGAGCAGGGCTCTTCAATGTTTTTTAGGCCAAGGACCCCTTTTCTGAAAGAGAGATGGAGTAGGGACCCCCAGTTATTGTACATACAGTATATTTTATAAAATTAAGTTGCATTTTAAACTAGGCTGGTTGGATGAAAACAAATTTATATTAATGCATTATTTATACAACATGCTTTAATGTTTAACATACATGTGGAAGACATGGAGAATCCTTAGGCTCAGCAGTATCCCTACAGTAAGCACATCTTCAATGTGTAAATACATTTTGTTTTGCATATAGGCCAATTTATCTTTGCCATTACTTATATGTTGGGTTCATATTATTGTATATCTTTTGTCACAACCTGGCTCCCATCTTCAGCAAACCGTCGGTACCTGGGAAGCAATTTAAGAAAACAGGTCACAAGACAACAAAGATGGAAACTTCCACTTAGAGCGGAGGGGCACGTGACAACGCATCTGCTATTACGTTGTCCACCCCTTTAACATGCTTAATCTCAAGAGCGTAGGCCTGCAAAAACAACAACCACCTCATAAGCCTCTGATTGGGACACTTAAGCGACTGTAAAAACGTCAGCGGATTGTGATCAGTGTACACCACACTCTGCCCCCCACCAATGTAGACCTCAAAATACTGCAAATCCCAAACAAGCGCCAGCCCCTGATAATTCAGCTCATAACAGTTGAATTTCCGCAAAAAGAAGCTAACCGGTCTCGCCAGTCCCTGACCATCCTCCTGCAGCAAAACCGCATCTGCCCCAAACTGACTCGGATCTACCTGGATCATGAATCAAACTGAGGCGCTATCAACACAGGAGATGAACACAACAGATACTTGATGTTCTCAAAGGCTTGCCGACACTCATCAGACCACAAAACCGTTGCACTAGCCTTCAACAACTCAGTCAGAGGAAAAAACTGGAGAAGTTTATACAGAAGCTCCTGTAGTATTAAACCAGACCCAAAAAAACAAAACTCGTTTTTAGTTGTAGGCAACAAAAAGTGTTCCACCGCCCTAATTTTGGTCTGGACCGGAGCTACATGGCCCTGCCCCACTACACCTCCCAAATACGTCACAGTGGCCCTTGCAAACTCACATTTGGCCAAACTGACAGTCAGACGCACCTCAGACAACTTGTCAAACAAGGCTTGAATGCAATTAAGATGAGCGGAAAGGAATCTAGTTTAATGACTGAGTTTACCTTTCTGAAGTCCGGGCAAAATCTAGGCGATCTTTCAGGCTTAGGGACCAAAGTACACTGACAGGACCAACTAGAAGATGACGGAAGAGCAGTATTATCTGCCAGCAAGTACTCAACCTCAAAGTCCAGATGTCTAAGTTTCTCCGGAGACATACAGTAGAAGCGCTGTATAATTGGTTGTGCATCTCCGACATCAACACCATGTTTGGTCCAATTTGTGCATGTAGGAACATTGCCCAACAGCCACAGATATTTCTGATATATCAGACCAGCCAAGTCGCCACTCCTAGACGCCGTCAAGCGCACCAACAAACTATCAAAGTTACAAAGTGTCTTCTAATTTTTTAGACTCACAAGCAGAACAGGATGCACCTTGTCACTTACTGTCTGGCTTACATCAGCCTCACGTTTAAAATAAGGTCATATTTAGCCTGAAACATTGAGCTCACAACAGGAATTAACGCAATAAATCCCCAAGACTAAACTCCTTTTTTATCAGTTCGATTTTTCTTTTTGAAAATCCAAACATTTTTTAAATAATTTTGGGGCGCCTCTGCACTTATTCTGAGGACCCCTTAGGGGTCATGGACCCCCTGTTGAATATTGCTGCTCTAAAGTGAATCTATGTATGCATACAACCAGGGGTGAGTTTGAGAGTGATGGGACTCCAGATCTGCACAAGGATGTGTACCTGCAGGACATCCACTGTGTCAGCTCTCTGTGTAAAGCTTACTTCAGAGAGCTGCCCAACCCTCTGCTCACATACCAGCTGTATGACAAGTTTGCGGTGAGTAGCTCCAACATGCAAACATTTCACATCATTTCCTCCTTGTTGGACTGGGGTATCACAAAGTATCATAAAGTACCTTTGTGAGCTAAGAACATTCATCCAAATTGATATCCAGAAATGTTTAGTGCACCGATGATGACAAAATGGAGTGGTTGTTTAAATCGAATGTGTATAAGTTGGGCATCTTTGTCTCTAAAGCATAGGAAAAAATAAGTTAATTTGTTAAAAATATATGTACATATATATGGTGCTTCTATCTGGTATCTGATCCTTTGTTAAAAACAATGGCGTCTTGTAAGTATGTTTGGCCTAGACATATTTTTTATGAATGACAAAAAAATGTATTCATTGAAATTATTCATTACTTTCCTACCCCGAAGCATATGAACATACGATTATGTCCAGATATGTGCTATATTTCCAACAAATACTAAATTACAATTAAAATTGATGTGTTAAAAGTGACCTGTGTCTTTTTAAATGGGTGTTACAGGAGGCTGTGGCCATCCAGCTGGAAGAGGAGAGGCTGGTAAAGATCAGAGATGTGCTGCAAGAACTACCGGCACCACATTACAGGTATAGTCCACTGTAACTGTCTTTCATTCATTTCATGTTGCTTTCTACATGAAAACTACGTCAAAACCTTTCTGCGCTGAGAAAGCAGGTTAACGTCTGTTTTTCTCTACAGTGGGAATCTTTACAGCTTTGTAATGTAATTTACTTTGAGTTTGGATGAGTTTTGGGGATTTTTAGAGTCCACACTAATTAGGAAAAACTGGGGGCATCCACAACTTGCCTGCCTTTTTGTTCAGTTTTTCAACTTCCTTCTTCCTTCCAGCCCCTTCCCCTAGGCAGGGGCGGGGCTAGAAGGGGGGGCACTCTAATCTGTTGAGCTAGAGTGCTGTCAGTCTGACAGCTGTGATTTCCATTGGATCAGAGTACTGACACTTGGCTGACTCTTTGGCCAATCTTCCCAGCCCTTGTCACATGACCATTTCATAGTTCTATGACTTTTTTTTTTAAGTTGTGGACTTAGTCTATTGAAAATGTGTCTTGTATTTGGATATATAATTTGTATAAAATTAAGACCCCCCCCCCCCATCTGACTAATTATTGTTCAACCCTGTGCCACCCCTCTAAATAATCCTGGAATGGCCCCTGTAGCGTAGATATTAGGGCCCTACCATTAAGAAGCCAGGTAGGGGAAGGTTGCGGATAATACTGTTGCTTCAAGTAGCATGCCTGCAAAAATAAACAGAAGATTTCATACCCCCTATTTGATAAAGTTGTTTCCTAAGAAATCCTTTACAATTGTTAAAGTAGTTACAGTAACACGGTTGTCAAAATAAAGATAAATGATTTTGCAATTTCACAGTTTCACAAGCTTTTGTTGTTTTTCACTCATTAACTGAGCGCTTCACTCTCTTGCCATCAGGACTCTGGAGTTTCTGATGCGCCATCTTGTCAGAATGGCCTCTTATTGCTCAGAAACCAACATGCACTCCAGGAACTTGGCCATCGTCTGGGCCCCCAATCTGCTCAGGTTTGCTTATATTAGAATCTTTCATAATATATATGTTGGCTTTTTCTAGTGAGGTTTCTTTGAGCAAGACACTGAGCCACGTTGCTGGGAAATATCAGAGTACAAAAATATTCAACTTGGGTAAAAGTACTATTACTTTGATGAACGTTAATGAAGTACAAGCAAAATTACCGGTATAAAAATCACAAGATAAAAGTAAAAAGTAGCTAATTTAAAATTTACTCAAAAGTAAAACTTACTTAGTAACTTTTTAAAAGCAGAGGAGATATACATTTCTTTTACATTAATACAAATGTAATATCCTATACATACTTATTGTACTTTTTATTCAAATCACAGTATTTGGGGATTTGATAAGGGGAAAAAGATGCTTTAGATTTGAATTTGTTGTTTGATTCAAAATAACGTTACCTTTTTTTGGAAGTAAAAGTAGAGATTTAAAAAAAGTACTTTGACACGTAAAAGGTGGACAAAAAACAGACTACCTAGTTACAGTAATGTGATTATATGTAAATCCTCACTTTCCACCTCTGGAAGATATACACAAGTGGGTTGTGTTACAGAGTGACACGAAGCCGGAGTGATTTGTCTCAATGCTACTATTAAGCTTTTAATAATACATTTTATTAATAGAGCTATTTTGATTGCTGATATAAAATTAGTTGTTTTCCCCATTCCCTCCATACAGTCATCCCTACCCATCTTCTTATCCTTCCATTTAGTAATTATTTTGCGGTTTTGCCCTCTACCTTCCCTCCTTCCTTCACTCTAATTTTCTCCTGCATTTATTCATTCATCTATCAGGGCTGTACGATTTGAGGGAAATATTCGATGTTCAAAAACGTTGAATATCATTGCGATAAATAAAATATGAAGGGTTCTCAGTCCTGCTTTTGCTTTCAATATTCTGCCAAAATACATCATACTGCTTGTTGAATATAGGGCGCTTGGGTAGCTCAGCTGGTGGAGCACATGCCCATGCATAAAGGTCCACTGCAGTGGCCACGGGTTTGACTCCTACCTTCAACCCTTTGCTGCATGTCATTTCCCCACTCTCTCCCCTTTCATGTCTTCAGCTGTCCTGTAGAAATAAAAGCCAAAAAAAAAACTTAGAATTTAAAACTGAATGGAAATCATTTCTAACATTGTTTTGTTAAACAAATTAAACATTGAATGGAATATAAAAAGGCACCACTAAAATGATTGGCCGTTACATTCACACAAGTGCAGCCATATTTATCTATATATCTAACAAAAAATCCAAGTGTCTTTCGCAATGTGTCGTATCCTTTCGCAATGTGCTCATTGCGCCAGTTGATATTGCCATAAAATAAAAAAATATATTGTGCGGCTGTATCTGTTAATTTATTCACCAGTGGTTATCCTTGCTTTATTTCTTTCCAACATGCATTGATTTCTTCTTTTCCATTTTTCTTTTCAAAAACCAACCAATCAATCACCCAATCTGTGTGTTAGGTCCAAGGACATCGAGGCTTCTGGTTTTAATGGTACAGCAGCCTTCATGGAGGTCAGGGTTCAGTCCATTGTGGTGGAGTTCATCCTCAACCACGTCCCTCAGCTGTTTCCTGATCACGGTAACACACCGGCCTGCTAACACTTGGTTTCCATTTGGTTTCACATGCTTAACTTGGTATTTTCCCTGGGTTTATCAAAAACTTAAATGGGCATGTTTGGCGGAGGGATTTAGGGGGGTCTTTCCTCAAGAAAATTCAATGTATTTCAACAAAAATAAATATGCAATTCACCATAATTGTAGTGGCAATCGTACCACAAAAGAAGCCACTTGCGGGAATTTGAAGTCATCTCCAAAGCGTAATGGTGCAAAAAATAACAAAAAACAAAATCAGGTCTGCCATGGCATGCTGTTAACACTTTATTATATGCAGAATAAAACTATTTACAAAACACTACTGCTTGCCTCACTGATGTAAATCGAGCTCATACGTATGCAAAAACAGTTAACATTATGGTAACGGTGTGACATGACAAACTCCATTCAGGAAATACACACATGCACGGTTGACAAAACTGGCTTCTCAGGTCGTAAATCTCCTAACGCACTTCACCTGTAACTTCCTCATATGGCGTTCCGTAACCACTGGGATTTCCTGCCTATGCCCCCTAGTGGGCAGGTGGAAGACCCCTATACAACTTACCACTAACAAAAACACACAAAAAAATTGGCTTTAATTCAATTCAATTCAATTTTATTTATAGTATCAAATCACAACAAGAGTTATCTCAAGACACTTTACAGATAGAGAAGGTCTAGACCACACTCCATAATCCACAAGGACACAACAGTTCCAGTAGTTTCCTACAGAGCAAGCAACAGTGCGACAGTGGCGAGGAAAAACTTCCTTTTAGGCAGAAACCTCGGTTAGACCCAGGCTCTTGGTAGGCGGTGTCTGACGACCGGTTGGGATTAGAATGAATGAAGAATGTTGAACCAAGATTACACCATCTGTCAACTGGAACGGCAAGCCTCCCCCCGCCTTTATGCTTACTGCTCTCGGTGCAGTCCCTGTCAGCCTGAACAGTCTGAAACCTGTCAACATTGTGGTCAGGAATATCCGAGCGTAGCCAAGTCTCCGTGAAGCACATTAAACTACACTCCCGGTACACTTTTTGACACCGGGCTAACGCTTTAAGCTCATCCATCGTATAAGCCAGTGACTTCCCATTGCCTATGATGGGAGAGGGGAGACACGGCTTAAATCTTCTTCTCTTTAGTCTCCATTGCATGGACCCATCTCTCTTCCCTCGCCATTTCAATCCACCTGCATCCTCGATGTGTCCTCCTCCAGATTGCAATGTGGATGTTTGTGGGCAGGCGCGCCCAGGTCGGCGACCTTTTCAGCTTCAGCGCAATCAGCTGGTCCAGAGTATAAAATTGATCATTAAGTTGCTGTGCAGCTCTCCCAACTTGCATGATTTGGGAGAGTGTAGTTTAGTTATGACGTAGAGTCCAAAACAGAATCACACGTGAGAAACAAAAAGAATGTTAAAACGTAAAAAGAAAGAAAACGAAAGATGGAGCAATTGAAACAGGCTGCATGCACGTTGGCGCACACAAACCTTTGAGACTTTATGTCCGTTATGGTTTGGTGGTGAGACAGATGTGTCCAGAATGTTTCCAAAGAGTGGATCAGAATTAAACAATCGGATAGCATTTTTAGCGTATCAATGTTAAGATATATAATTAATTAGTGAAAAGTAAGACAACAAATCTTAACCATAAGTTTGTGAGTCGTTTTAGGGGGCCCTTGGTAGCTTGGGGCCCAGGGCAATTGCCTACCTTTACCTAATGGTAAGTCCGCCTCTGGTTATAAATGCAGTCAGGTACCTTGATTGTTTGGCTTTAAATCCTTGATGGTAGGCTTTCCCCTGATTGAGTATCAAAAACCAGGCATATCCTCCCAGGGAGTCAGTGAGGTCTTGATTTCTGGGAAGGGGGTGATGATCCGGCACGGTTTTGTTGTTGAGGAGCCGGTGGTCAACACACAGGCATAAGGATCCATCTTTCTTTGTTACATAGATGACAGGGGCTGCATAAGGGGACTGGGACTTCACAGTCTACCCTTTAACCAACAGCTCCTGGATGTATTCCTTAACTTTGCTGTAGAGTGGCTTTGGGATGGATGTGTAGGCCCTCTGAACTGGGATGTCATCCTTAGTCCTGATCTCCATCTGTAGGGAGGGGATGCACCCTATGTTATTGCTGTTACGGGCAACTGCACCACATTCCTTGTGGAGCACTTCCTATATTGTCTGTTGTTCAGGTCTGAGGTGACTGACCTCAACAGGAAGAAGCCAGGACTCAGATGGAGAAGTACTGGGAGAAGCAACACCATTAGTCTCAACTGATCATCTTTCTTGGTGTGGTATCATACTGATATGACTCTGGTGCATCGGTCTCAAGGACCTTGAGAACATGTTGGATAGTTCCTTGAGGGGTTCTCCTAGGCATGGTGACCACATGCTTTGAGTAATTGGAGATGGGCACCTTAACGTAAAGCAATCAGCTGTTATTGATTTCCAAGAGGCCTTCTCCTACACTCAACTGCCCTAAGACAACCCTGCCCTCAGCTGGTTTCATAGGACAACAGTGTCAGAGACAGAGACAAGTTTGGAAGTACCATATATGAGCTGTTTAGCCAGGGAGAATGATAGCATGGTCTTGGCCCACTCTTATAGTGACTGGATCACAGTATGTCCTAGGAGGTACCTGGATGAAATTCACAATGGCCTTTACTTGTTCCTCTTCTATTCCAAATGCACTGCAGAGAAGACTGACAACCTTTGCAACTGAATCACCCAAGGACTCATTTCTGCTGATGATCTCCTGGAGTACATTGGCTCCTAGAAGGGGCTGGGCCAGTGGCACCGTGCTGACTAGGAAAGGGGCCTGTACAGTGGAATTGGGATCTTCATTACCTGCAAGATTGACCGTAAGCCCAACGAATCCACTTCATGGAATTGCATGGCCAGTCGCTGCATAGACGCCAAGTTCTTCCTTCAAAAGCTCAGAAATAGGTCTCACTGTGTGATTAGGAATGTGAGCATCAGTCCATTGTTGGTCAATCGTGCTCACCCGCAAGCCTGAATCAAACAGGACTGTAGCTGGGTACCCGCCCATCAAACATTTCAGTAGACTTTTCTTTCCAGTTAGTTGTTTGTTTCTGTTTGGGACTGAAGCTGCTCACTGGTCTCTGGGCGTCCCTCCACAAAGACAGAGCCCCATTTCCCGGCACCTTGACTGGCTGCAGACATCCAACTGCTCATTGTCCTGCCTCTACACATTTAAAGCAATGATTACACTCCTGTGCATTCTGTTCCGTACATTTAACAAGAAGCTGTCCCTCCTTTCGCCGAGACTGTAGGTTGTCTCAGCTGGGATTGGACAGGTCTGCAAGGGATTGGCTGGGAAGGGGGGGTTGACTGAATGTGGGCTGGCATAGTTAGAGGGTAGGACACGTGGGCGTTTGCTTTCCGTAGCTCAATGTCAACCCAATCTATGCTGGTGCTCATGCTCATCACTTATTTTCATGACCTGGCGAAGGATTTCCTCATCCGTAACTTGACTGAGATTAGGTCCCAGTGTCTGACAAAGGTAAGCATGTTTTGTCCCCAAACCCTGATAGATAGTCTGGTGAAAAACCTCTTGGATGGTTTTGGGATCATCTGCAATGTCTGTACTGGTCTGTCGGGACTGGAAAAGGAGTATTTGCTTGAGCCCAATCATGCGGTAGAGAAACTGCTGTGGTAATTCTTGGTCTGATTGCCTGGCGCACAGCAAGTCCTGGAACATCTTGGTCATTGCTTTCTCTCCAAGGTGAGATCTGAGGAAACCTTTGAGTTCAGATACTGTAACTGAATCTTTGTTTACAAGCATCTCCCTAAAAGGTCCCTGGTTTGATGATCCTGCGAAGCCCTCTTTCATTCCCTTGTTAATTTGCTTGCTGATATTGTTGTAGTTTAAATCTCAGTTCTGATCTCCAACTTGACCACCATGTACTTTGAAGTTTCTGCGCTGCAGGTAGGAGAGGTCCTTCAATACTACTGGTCTCTCCGAGATTATCTGTGGCATGCAAGGTAAACAACTGACCCATAACTTCATCCTCAAGTCCTAGTAAGGTGTCAGATTGCATGTAAGAGAACATCCTCCATACAGCCTTTTTCATGCAGATTCAGCTCTTCCTCATGCTGACTGTCAATTGCAATGTCTTTCGCAACGTCTTCAATGTTGTTGCTTGAGAGTCTGAATAGTTGTTTCTTGATGCTCCAAACTAATTCCCTACAAGTTGCTGACATGGTGTGTGGTTCTAGGCTTTGTGGTCTGTTAGTTCAGTAAATCAGTGGTGTAGTGACTTAGGAGGTGGAGTGTGTGTATGCATGTCGACCTCTCGATCACAGGTGAGGTCCCCTGATGTTGGTGTTTAATGACCACGGTTCAGCATGTAGCCCTCTGGTAAGTGGCATGCACGGGCCTCAGTATCAGCAGTGCGTTTCCAGAGCAGGATGAAGATCCCTGCTCTCTTTGGTCTCCCTCCTTGGACACCCACTGGTTGACTACTGGCCTGCCGCAGCTTCTTTTCACCTTGGTTGCGTGGTTCTGGTATCTCTGGATCTACTCCTAGGATTGTTGTGATGAGGAGAGATCCCTTACAAGCGCCCACAGTTTGTTACGAGTTTCAAGATTGAGTCCCCTAGTGTTAACATGTTTCAGTTCAATTTAAGCAACTTAATACCATTTTCAATGGGCAAAATCTTCCATACTCTTATTCAACTAAATAGTCCTGTCTTTACCAAAATAAATATCAATCTTACTGTACTGTTAAATAATGTCAAAATCATATTTTAATCTCTCTTATTCATTCATATATATATATATATATATATATATATATATACACATACACACATTTACACACACACATACATACATATATACACACACATACAGTGTGTATATACACAGTATATATTATACCAATGTCATAATGTAAATCATAAACCCTCTTTAACAGCAATAAATATCCATTAACCATAAAACAACTAGGGATAATTGTTCAACTTATAATACATTCCTTACCCTAACCTTATAATCTTTTAACATTAACAATCCTGTAAATACCTTAAAAACCACGAAATAAATCATTACCAGGGCATGGAAGCAGAATTATACATACACAGTAGCGTACCATGGGCTTTCAGTCAGGGACTTCTGTAACGACTACCAACATCCGCCCCCCCCCCCCCCAAAAAAAAAAAAACAGCACACAGCACTGTTTATTAAACATCTGTAAGCACATCAACACAGCATCACCATCTATACCCAAACAATAGCAATGCAAATGTATAAAATACCGCAATTACTTTATCTCTCCTAAACCGTCAGGCTTTATACATCATAAATTCCATAGCTAACCCACCACAGCTTCAGTACACCATAAACACTTCAGAAAGCAAACAGTTTTGTCATTTTTACTGAGTACCAACCTGGAAAGCAGAATTACGGAGGCAGTGAGTGAATGAACCGCCATCCTCACTGCCCAATGTGAGGAGTCCAGATTTGATTTGAGCATGCGCTACTTTAGCCTACAAGATGCTAACAAGAGACTTCTGTAATGTGAATACAGTAAAAATGGACCAACTTAACGAAGTTAGTTCACTGTGGCTAAGAGCTAGCATCAAACAACAAAGGCTGTCAGTGGAATGGCGTTTTGAGCAAACTTTAGCAATCACACAGCAATAGATAGCTAAAACGTTTTTGAAATGATTGCCATCTTCTGTTATTGTTTGCAATGAGAAAAGTTTATCATTTCACGGATTTCACAAATTACAGTATGACAGTTTTGTCGTAAACAGTTTAAATCTGAGCATGCGCAACAAACATCTGCACTCTCCTCACATTGGGTAGTGCCACTGAGAGACGAGGAAGGTGTCTGTCACCTGGGCACCGCAGTGTACCGATACCTGCACTCTGGTTCAGATCTTTTTGTTTTCCTGCTGCGTTGCTATTGTCTCAGCCAATAAAAGTTGAAATTCGTACTAAATGCTACGCTGGTTATTATGGTATATCACAATCAGTCACGTGCAGCGCAGAATTGTCAACTTCATCGTCATCATCATCATGTTTGCATTGCTCCGTAGTGTCAAGCAACTCCTCTTTAATCCTTTTAATTATTTCTGTATTGCTCTTCATTTGGGTTTCAAACCATTTGTTTTGACACTTCCTCCTTTCATAGCAATGATTGCAATGATTCATGCAACTGTTTCCACACTCATTTTAAGAAAAGTATCTTATGTGATCTGTACCTCGGAGACATTTTTGAAAGCATCAGTTGCTCAACTTCCTGTTTTAATTTGTAGAGTTTCTTTATCCTAAGGTTCCTTTTGATGTGATAATCTTTTTCTTCAAAAGCGTTAACCGTGAGTTTAACTGTTTTTTTTACCAAGTTTATTCTCCGTTTCACTTTAACAGGTGCATTCAAATCCATGTTACTCATTTTGATGATTTACAGGATTTACCTGTATCCTGACTGTGAGAAGTCCAATCTCTTCCACACAGCTTAACCCTTTACTTTACGCAGAATAAAACTATTTACAAAACACTACTGCTTGCCTTACTGATGAAAATTGAGCTCATACGTATGCAAAAGCCGTAAACACGATACCAACGGTGAGACATGACAAATCCAAAAATCTAGAAAATACACACATGCACGCATGCACGGTTGAAAAACTGCGCGGCTTCCCAGACCGGAATTCCCCTAATGCTACTCACCTGTGACTTCCTCATCCAGCGGTCCGTAACCACTGGGATTTCCTGATATGCCCCCTAGTGTGCAGGTGGAAGACCTCTACACAACTTACCACTAACAAAAAAACACATCAAAATTGGCTACAACAATCATTTTTTACCATTGTAATCACCGTATCTAAAACTTTGGAAAAGCTAAAGCAGATAATAGATTTCAAGAAGCTTAAAGATAAAACTTGCAAAAAATGTCCAACCACAATCATTAGATCTGAGACAAGTCTTTTAGTTAGTTTTGACCCCCCCCCCCCCCACGCTTTTGTTTTGCTGCAGGGCTGCACCCAAGCCTTGCAATGGTATGGGGGAAACCCTGCTAACTACCACTGACTTACTTCTGCCTTCTGTATTCAGGTGCATCAAACGAGAGAAGAAAGTCCCTCCCCTCCCCGTCAGCGATGTCCAATCACGAGGAAGGGTTTTTCAAGTGCTCTCCTATTAAGCCTGTCCACAACTTTGGTAATATAAGTCCAGGAGACGGTCCTCTAGCCATAAGACCTTACCACTCCATCATCGAAGGCACTGACAAGTTAGTACACTCATTAAATATTAGTACTTATCTGGCTGATCGGAAGTTTGTCATAGGCTATGTTTCCATCCACTTATCAATCGAAATATCTGAAGTTTGTAAAAACATTCCAGCAAATAAAGCCAGTGAGTGGGGTTTCTGTCCAACAGCTTTAACCCTTGTGTTGTCCTCCATTGAAAAATCTTTATTTTTGACACTTTTGTTGATACTTTTTATCAAAGTTTTTAACTTTTTCTTAATTTTTTTCCTTTTTTTCAACACCTTTGACACTCTTTTGAATGTTTTTCCCTTTTTTGACATCTTCAACACTACATAACAATAACTAATTAACCTTTTTTCAGTTATTTTTGGAATTCATGGTCAATAAAACTCATTTATAGGAAATTATACACAATGTTTGAGTTTCAAAAGCAGAAAGTAGGAATAATTTACACTAAAATTAAAGGAATGTATGTTGATGGATATTCACAGTCTGGAATATGTCAACTTTTACTCAATACTATTTCAAAAACACTTCAATTTGTTTTTCAAATGCTATGAATCTGAATAAAACTCCACAAAATTAATGAAAGTAGAGATTTGTATTGAAATTTGGGTGGCATGAATCATATTATTTTGGATAATTACAATTGGGTAGTTATAAAGAACATTGATACAGGAAAATGGGTCCTTGTACAAATGATAACTACTGCACAAGTTGTATGCTTATTATGCTTATGCTGCAGCTGATATTATTATTGTTATTATAAGACAACAACGGCGCTATCAAAACATCGCTATGGTGATGCAGAATCAGGTTATTGCATTTTTGCTATCTAAAATAGCTGTTACAACTAGCTGGTAAATTAAATTTTAAAAGTCTGTCATTAGTCCACTGCAAAGAAAGCAGAAATATGTGGCGAAAATTATCTAAAATTTCTTCTTTTTCTTATTTTATGGCGGGTTGCAACACTAAAACGACCCGAAACGTAACCACAGTTAATTTTCATTCCATATTACTTAATTTGCATAAAAAGGTGTGGACGGAAACATGGCTATACATTTGTCAAAGGTCAGTTATTATCAGCTGGTACATCCTCTGTAGGATGAAGAAAATTAAGAGATTTAAAGTGACACTACAGTAACATGCATGCATTTAGACAACCTTAGGTCATATTAGACCTGAGTGTAATGGTACTATATTTGTGGTTGAAAGATGCTTACAGGGTTTCTGGCCATGATGACATTACATCAAGTAACTAATTTGTAAAACAGGTTCTTGAGACTTCTTTTTTATGTCGTTCAGGAGGAAAGGATCTCTCAAAGGCAGGAAGTGGATGTCCATCTTCAACATCGGGGGGCGGTTCCAGGACCCCCGGCGAAGGCACAAACAATCAGGCAAAGGTACAGAACCTCATCATGGTTTTTAGTCCTTCTAGTTGATCCTAACGTTGATGATTTATTTTTATAAATTAGTTACAGTGTTTTCCATCTGTGTTCATTGTTTAACTACATTCTATAATTTAAAGTGTAAAACCCTCCCATTGAGGTTCATACATGTGTAAAGCAGGGGAAGATGACTCACTGCTCTGGCAAAGGAAGACATTTCTGTTGAAAAGTGATGATCATAATGAAAACTGTCTGACTGATATTGTGGCCTGTGGTAATGTTAGTTAGTCAGCGGTGTAACTTTGGTTTCAACATTGGGGGGATGAGATCTCCACTTTTGAGCAAAAATTTGGAGCATCAAACGCAGCATAATCTGCATTCTGGTGAACAATTTGTATCTTTTCTGCATCACATTATGGTACACATGTCTTTATTTATACAAATTAAATTATATAAGGTCCTCGGGGGGTGGTGCACTGACCAGGTTTGATTACGCCGATGTAGTTAGGGTTAAGAAGTTTTGATTCCTAACTTAACTTCATAACCAAATTTGTTCTCACTCAATTATACGGTACATTAAAACTGTACTTTGGATCAAATTACACCAAAACTACAAATATTTTTTTTATTTGAGAGTAGATTAACAATTATATCCTAGTTAGAAACCAAACACCTAAATAATGTTGTAATTTGTACATAAATAAGACATAGTACGTAAGATGATGTGGTCTCTATTAGACAGAAAAGGAACCTTTCCTTGATTATACTCTAACAAAGAAACTGCACAAATTGCCATATTAAACCCAAAAATATACTATACTCATTGTACACTATTATACCAAATTACACTATAAATAAAAACCAAATATCGGGCAGAGCCTTTTACTGTCATTTGTTGCTCATTGGAAGAAAACTGACGTTCACACAGTCTACTTTACACAATCCCTCATGCCTGGATGCTCTCCGGAATCCCGCCCAGTTAGTAGGTGGCATGAATACTATATTAATATTAATATTTCATCAATTCTTGTTGTATTGACGCTCTACTCCTATAGAAGTTTAGACACATATTTAATTCACATTACATAATATACTGTTAGCAGCTTCATCGCATGAGAAAGAAGTTTAACAGTCTTCACATCTCTTCTTTCCTTTGCCAAAATAAACACACACACACACACACACACACACACACACACACACACACACACACACACACACACACACACACACACTGACAGACAGACCTTCCTGTAATTTATTGATTGATGTTCCATAATAGAACAACGTAATACTTACAGAGATCATTCTGCAAGCACAATTTAATTTTTGATACTTGAAAAATATTGTGTTGCTAAACTTTCTGTTATTTCACTCAAGCAACATTTTGACACTTAGTCTAACTATGACGAGGGACCAGATGTTGTACACCAATGGCCAGACTTCTGGGGCATTTCCTGTAAACAGTCATGACCTCAAAAGAATAAATCTTGATATTATTTCTAACATCTCCATCAGGCTAAAATGTCCTCAATCTACCGAGCAATGCACTGAGAACAAACCCAGTATGTCCAACCTACACTCGTCTCATAACTTAAGCGGCCGACTACAAATGTGTTGAGTAAATACTTATCTGTAACATTCTGAGATAGTGCTGTAATGTATGTATGTAATATGATGCTGTTTATTATTTTCTCCCAGAATGCATTGTCATTTACGGTATGATCCTGTACTACCATTTAGTTACATCCTTCTCAGGGACAGAAGTGAGATCCATCATTATTTCCCACTGTTATATCTCATTAGATGGTAATTTGTACCATATTGCAACAGAACGGTACCGTACTCTGCAGTGAGATCCATCACTTCCTGGCGTATCTTGTTTCTTTACCCTCACCTCAGTTTCATAATTTCTCTTAAATAGTTGCTTCTTTGTTTCAGAGAAAGAGAGGCCTGTTTTGAGACCGGCAAGAAGCATGGACTGCCTCAGCACCCCGCCCTATCCCAACGAAGGTGCCTCATCTTGTCCTTACATAAACAATGTTTCCTTGATTCATCAGCAGAACATGCTGTCAATATAGGGACTTTAATTTATTTATACATACGATTTACTGTATATCATCAAAAAAGTAGTTCCAGGAAAAAGTTTTGACAACCTGTGGATTATTCACACTAATTGTAAATTGCAAGACACAACTATTTGTAATACTTAGAACACCACAAACAGAAAACAGTTTACTTTGACTTTACCCTGAGGACATGCGGGGGAACTTTTCCAGTTCAAGTGTACTGACACCTTAACCCTTGCATTGTCCTCCAGGGTCATACCTGAAAATCAACACTTTTTCATATTTTTGATGCTTTTTTTCAACAATGTTATCTCCTTGTTTGACCCTTAAAAGCTTTGTTTCTGCTGGATTTGTGGGAATATTTTCAATGTTTATGGCACTTTTGTCATAATTTGGACAATCTTTTGACATTTTTAAACATTTTAATTGTGTTTGCAAAGAACCATCCTAATTTCTGATATAGAAAACTTTGCTCAAACACAGGAGCACTTTCAGTTCAAACCCTATTCCCCCCAAATGCACCACAGAATGCCACAGGAAGTCATTCCTGCCTGTGGCAAATCAAACTTTATAACTCCTCCCTCTAAGTGTCTGACACACAGACACTTTGTTAGTTTTTAACTGGACAATGTTATCTGTTTTGTGCAATACTCTGCTGCTACTACTTATTCATTCTTATTCACCATTACAATTCTTAATTATGTAACCACTGCATCATAACATTAATTTTAATATGCAAATACCAAACATATCCACATCCTTATATTTCTTTTGATATATTTTTACCCTGATATTTATATACTTCTTGCAACTGTAACACAGAATTTCTCTCTGGGGATCAATAAAATGATTCTGATTCTGAAAAGGGGTCAGACTGAGGACAACAGGAGGGTTAAAACTAAATAGTTAGCCAGAAGATACACATCTTTCTGTGATTCAGATTAACAGTCGTAATTTGGATCAGATTAAAAAGGAGAAAAAACAGTTACACTTAGCCTCTGGTCTTATCTATCTGTTTTATTTCTTTGCAGTTTGCCGACGTACCGGCGAGCGCCCTCCGTCCACCAACATGTCTCCCCTGGTCATCCCCTCCCTCCAATCCGGCGCCGAGGTCACGCCAACCGCCGGTGCGATTGGTGGCAGTGAATATGCCGTGACTTACCGCAGGGGAACAGGGTTAGTAAGCGGGGGCGTGGGGACCCAGGGCACCTACACTTCCTTTGGCTCTGAAGGTTTGGGAGTCACAGGCAACAAGACTCATTCCAGATCCCCGGAACTCTCCACTAAAGTGGGCCGAAGAGCAGCCATGCACATCACAGGGCCAACCACGGTCACTGTGCCCCTTCACATCACCTCCAACCTGGCTCTAGGGGTGCTGCAGGGGGGCGGGGGCGACAGGGTCATCCACCGGGTCAGGGATAAGGATGCAGGGGACAGGGTGGAAGGGAGGGAGGGAGGAGAGAAGGTGGAGATGAGTGAAAGCAGAGGAATAGAAAGGAATTTGGAAGAGAGCATTAAGGTTGAGGAAGAGGAGAAGAACTCCAGTGAGAAAGTGACGGATGAGAAAGGAGTGGCGGATGCAGGAGAGAATACAGTGGCAGGTGGTGGTGGGGAGGAAGAACGGGATGGAAAGAAAGAGGAGGAGGAGGAGAAGGAGGAAGAGGAAGAGGAAGTCAGAGAACAATGTAGCTGCAAGCCAGAGCTGGAAGGTGTGTCCAGAGAGGACACCAAAGAAGAGACCTCGGCTGACGATTACAATGATGGTGACGACTACATGGGTAATTTCACCTATTTCATAAGTATATACCTTTTGTTTTGTTGCATTCAGTGGTGGAATGTAACTAAGTACATTTACTTAAGTACTGCACAACTCAGAACAAATTTCAGGGAACTTGTACTTTACATGAGTCTTATCTTTTCCTGCCACTTTCTATTTCCACTTCAAAATATTGTACTTTTTACTCCACTACAATAAACTGATAGCTTTAGTTACTAGTTACTTTACAAAATTAGATTTTTGCACACAAAACACATATAAACATATATTTTATCATAATTGAAACTAGCCAACAATATAAGCACCCACACGTGATGCTGAAAGGATTAAACACAACAGTTTGGAACGTTTGCAGTTTCTAAAATGGGAGGATTTTTCTGCACTGAGTACTTTTACCTATAATACTTTAACCCTTGTCTTGTCCTGCCGTGTCAGAACCTAAAATGAAAACTTTTCATTTGTTTTTTTTAATGTTTTGTTCCCTGCTACACCACCTTCACTAGTTTTACAATTATTTTATACATTTGTGTTATATAAATAAACCTCATTCAGTTTTAACTCATTCATAAATTTGAATAAAACACCCAGAATTCAATAAAGGTGGTAATCCGCTCCTACATTTTACATTTTGCATGAAATTATCCATGTTATTTAGGGGCAATTTGTTTAAAAGAAACAACATTTTTTTATATGGAAAATTTGAAAACGGGTCAAATTTGACCCAAGGACAACAGGAGGATTTTCCAGATAATATGTACATAGTAATATTTTCAATGCAGGACTTTTACTTGTAACATAGCAATTTTACAGTGTGTTAGTACTTTTACTTATAATACAAATACTTATTTAACCACTGGATGCATTTAGTGTACACCACATGGATGTAAATAATATAAGATGGATGTAAATAATATAAGATGGTTGTAAATAATAATAACAATCTTAGCCCACGCTTCCTTTCCAGAAATGAAAAGGGTTGAGCCAGCTGATTGTGAGCCAGAGGTGACTCCACCTGCTGGAGACTTTGTGTTTGATGCGTCTGACGTCCACAACTCCACTGCAGTGGAGGGGGACGACCAGGAGCTGTCGGGCTACGTTCAAGATAATTTTGATTTCCTGGATCAAATGGACTGCAGCGTCCTGGACCACATGGACTGCAGTGTCTCCTACCAGGTGTGTGTTGTTGTATCTGCACTAGTCTCGCAATGGCAGCTCTTTCTTCAATATGAGACTCCACAGAAGCATTCTGGGATAGGATAAAAAAAAAAGCTCTGGGTTGTTTGCTTTTTTTAAACCAGTCACAAAGCTAAAGATGGCACTGAGCTCAGGATGAAGAGACGCTGGTTCTGCAAAATAGTCTATACAGGGAACTTGTTTTGGTGGAAGTTTTGCACTCAGTGAAAGAAAACCCCACATCCAATATTAAATGAAGTTAACTTATGACACAACCTGAGCAGTGACGGGAGCTATTTAAATTAACTGGATACATAAACCTCATTTGCTCTTACCAGTGTATTGCTATGTGTACTTCATCCTCACAAATCCCACCAAGTCTCCCAAAATGACCCAGTTAGAGAGGAAATGTCATAAACATTCTTTGTAATTATTTATGATCATTCACCAAAAGAACCAAGCAGACCTGCCTTGTTGCACCATCAAATTTTTCTTCAAAACTTGCAAAATGTGTAGCCTGCTAGCTCGAACATCTGTTGTTGTTTCCCCAAGCGACCACAGTTTGAAAACGGCAACACACAGAGAGAAGGGGAGGGACATGAATGATCCAGAGTGTATTTATACAGATGAGGTTAGAACAGTAGTTGAAGGTGGAAAATATTTCTTAACACATTTTCTTTGGGGTGAAAGAAAAACCTTCTGTCTCTTTATTTGACCTCTCAGGTGACCGAGTTCTCCGTTGAACCTCCTGGACACTCAGATGATGAATATGAACTGATGACACAAGCTCGGTCTTCCAGTCATCCGGCAGAGCTGCAGACAGACTTGCCACCCGCCCCTCAACCACGAACGCCGAGCCAGGCAGAGTTAAATCCACACAGGCCACTCAGCATCGACTCATACAACCGACACACTAAATCCCTCAGCCTGCCGTACATTACCTCCCCCGTCCACGGGCTGGAGGAGTCCTGCTCTGAAGAGGAGGATGCAGTGGAGGACAGCGATGATAACGATTACAGCAGCGAGGAAGACGAGAGCATGTTCATTAAAAGCCTTCCCCCTGATTTCTTCTTTAACAATTTGAGCTTTGAACGAGACACTCACATTCAGGACAGACGCACTCTAGAGGTAGTCCCTGCACATCAGTCGCAGAGCTCTGTGGACAGAGGATGCCAGTCACCGAACTTTGCATTTTCTGCACTTAATGCATCAATTGTTGGAGATCTGGAGCAGGTGGAAGGGAAAGATAAAGGAGAAAATGATGCGCTTCAAGAAACGGAGATAACACAGAAGGAAGAGGACGCTCACGGAGGGAGAGAGCAACTGGAAAACAATAGGCAAAGGTGAAATTGATTCCTTCCTTAGTGGTCCGGTAATACCATATCTGAAGTCTCTTTCCCAAATTTCAGCCTTGGTGCAGAATTACAGCCACTAGAGCCAGTCCCACAATGAGCTTTCCTTAGTATGTGCCATTTCTGAGTCTGTAGCTATTGAGGAGGAGGGAGTTCTCTCTCTTGTGGGCGGGCCAAAGTCTCTGGGCGGGCAAAGCATAAAAAGGGGAGGTAACATTGCCCCTTATGACCTCATAAGGAGCAATATTCCAGATTGGCCCATCTGATTATTGTTTTTCTCAAAGGCAGAGCAGGATACCCAGGGGTTGGTTTACACCTATCTCCATTTCTAGCCACTGGGGGACCATGGGCAGGCTGGGGGAACTCATATTAATGCTAAAAAACCTCTTGAATACATTTTTATGCCATGGAACCTTTGTGCCTGGCAACTACTGACCGGCGCAAAACTTTTTTGGTAGAATAAAAAAAGTCTATATAAAGAAACAATACAATTACACAATACAGCCCTGGCAGTGATGGTTAAAATATTTTGAAAGGTCATATAAACACAAAACAATTCTGCAAAAATTGGCGTGAATAACGGCGAGCTATCAAGAAATGGGCAAAAAGTAGCTCTCATGTTTTGCAGTGTGTTAAGCCCTCATAAATAAATGGGAAAAAACTTCTTCCAAGTCACAAAATAGTTTCTCCCAAATCACAAACCTCACAAACTTGTGGTCCATAACAAGATATCGCTGTCTCAAATGTTTCTGT
Organism: Etheostoma cragini; assembly: GCF_013103735.1. Lineage (NCBI taxonomy): Eukaryota > Metazoa > Chordata > Actinopteri > Perciformes > Percidae > Etheostoma > Etheostoma cragini. The sequence continues at coordinate 20,349,243 of NC_048418.1, read as the reverse complement.
GTCATCCATGTGCAGGGAAGCGACAGATGCCATGGAAGACCCTCCGAGTGACAAAGAACAACCTCTCACCCCAGAGGCATCAACGCGCTGCTGCGTAGACTTCCCACTCCCGAGCGATGCTGAATCAGGCACTGTAGCCGACCTAAAGGCGGAGGAGCAGGGGGACATGTTTGACAATCATTGCAGCAATTATTCACCTCGTGACAATGTCCCTTGTGCTACACAGGAAGAAACCGATGACGTTTCTTTAGAGGAGTCTGTAAGGGCAACAGAGCAGCCCCAAACCTGTGATACCAAAGAGAGAGACGGGCATGAGGTAGAGGACAGGGAGGTGTACAAAGAGACAGAGGACACATGTCAGGCAATAGTTCTAGAAATTAAAGAAAGGGATGTTGAAATGTGGGAGGAAACCACCAAGGAAGGCATTGAAGTGATAGCTGAAGGAAAACATGAAGAAAAGATGCAAGGAGGTGACACAGAGCATGATGGTGCAGATTGTAGTACAGGTGGGGACATTTGGGTTGAACTTGAGGATTTCATATGTGAAGTGATAGAGGATAAGGAAAACAAGCAGGTCAAGGAAAAGGGTGCAAGAGAAAGTGTTGGCGGGGAGGGAGACCTGATCGGAGATGTCAGAGTTGAAGAAGAGAAAGAGCAGGTAGCAAAGGTTTCAGGAGAGGGAACGGTGGAAGTGGACGAAGAAGAGATGAACGAGACAGAAGTTAGAGAAGAGGTAGTGGAGGAGTCAATGGAGACGGTTGAGGAAAAGATCATAGACGCAGACATGCAGCGGGAGTTTGGAGAACAAGAGACAAACTTGCTACTTACAAAGACATGTGAACTAGAAGAAACCACTCATGGGAAGCATGTTGGAAATGAGGAAGCACAGCAGAATGACAGAGTAGACAAAGAGAGAGATGATGAGCAACCTGCAACACCGCCACGTGTGGATGAATGGCTGAAAGAGGTCAGGTGTGATGTGAAGGAGTTGAAAGAGGGCAGAAAGTGTGAGGATAGTGACAGCAGCCAAGGAGGAGTGGGAAGGAAGCTGGTCATCTCCAAAAACCCGAGGGTTTACCAAGTAAAAGCTGTACCGGTCGTGCCCCCCAAACCGCAGCACTGCAAAATCACCGCCCTGACCCTGCGGCAACAGCAGCAGCAAAGAGACGCCGGCAGAGAGAGAGAAAACACGGCCAGAGTCCAGGCGGAGCAGGACAGAGCGTGTGCGGGAGACGGCGAAGAAGACGGCGGGGGGAGAAAGGAGCAGCCAACACTCAGGGGAGGGGAGAAAGGAGAGAGGGACAGGAGAAGGGACGGGGAGGAAAGGGAGGCAAGGGAGGCAAGGGACACAAGCACAAACAGCCCACTCAGCATGTGTTTTGATGAGGCGGTCGCTATAGCAACCATGAGGCGAGGGAAAGAAAAAGAGTGCGAAAAAGAGAAGGAGAGGCAGAGAGATTGGGGAAATGAAGTCCAGTAAAGTGTATTTTTTGTGTTTGTATATTGATTTAAAGTGATTTGACTGTACAAACTATTTTTCTATGTGTAGCATAATGGGCTGTACTTATTTCCCCAATACTGAGGATGTCTTATTAATTCTCCATGTAATGCTAAAGATGTTAAGGTTGAGTTTTTTTCTTTACACAAAGACTTGATGTGCAACAAAAAAACTAGTAGTTTTAATTAAAATATATATATATATTTTCTATTGAGGATTTTATTATTTTAATCATCAGAAAACCGTTTAAAGCTGACAGGAAATTAGGGAGAATAGGTGGAGGGGGGGGGGGGGGGGGGGGGGGGGGGGGGGGGGGGGGGGGGAGAGACATGTAACAAAAGTCCCTCAGCGGGACTTGAACTAGGGATTATACCATTAAAATACCTGCAATTGTGCTACCTGATATTAAGTTTAATAAAACTGAAACCGAAAGCAAACACAGAGGTGAAATGAGATTAAAGGTGAAGTGCTGCTGAAACATGTTGAGGATGAAATAATACACGCGTAACCTAGAACTCTGTAAAACCTAACATCCCACTCCATTTTGATCGAAAGTAAAAAGATTTGTCTCAAATCTAGCTCATACCTGTTTGCACTCAAGTATATAGTTTAAGGTTTTTTTCAGACCAGGGATGATGAATCGAATGTATGATGAATATATTGTCTGCAGAAGTCAAAGTCATTTTTGGTTATGTGAATAAAAAGATTTTTCCAAGATAGTATCATTGTTATTTTATTCTTGCATTGTTATTAATAATTATTATGATTATTACGAAGTATATAAATAATGTATAACTGGCATTTAATATAATATATTGCTGAATTTTACCTTAAGTAAGTATAGTATAGATCCAGTTTACACAATAGACTTTACATATATTAATAATTAATATTAACGGTCTATGGTTGACACTTGATACCGAAAAACTTTGACATGGTAATACATGCATTTTTTTAAAACATGCATTATTTTAATATGCATCATTCATTCATTGTATCGTGTTTTTACATTGACTGTAACGGTCTATGGTTCATTAGTAGTGGGAGACGTTTCTAATTCACGTTTATTAGAAGAGTTACGTGAGTTGCCCTCTACGTCACATCCGCCAGCTAATCTTTCCGGAAATAAACAAAAATAAAACCACTGGGAAGGTGCTTCGCTTCACTGCAGGAGCCCAACTGATAAATAAAGCTTGGCTTTTGCTTATACTGGGTTTTTATTACTATTCACTCGGGACGGAGGATGTCTTTCCCCTCCTCTTTCGGTTCGCAGGTCGCAGCCATCATGGATGTGTTGGCGAAAGCTGCGGTCGCCGAAATAACGAAGCTGGTGGAGGACGGTAATGTGATTCTTCGACTGGAGATGTGTCGGAGGGACAGCGAGATTCAGGAGCTCAAAAGAAGTTTGAAGCTGATGGAGGTTGAACTCTGCAACGCTCAGGAAGCAGCCGCGACCCGAGCTACGGAGGACAAACCGGACCAAACAGCCGGGAATCAGGTGCCGCGAAAAGGTGATTTACCGTAACCGTAGCTCCCACATTTGCTTATTGTGATATAACCGTCACACCAGACTCTATTCAAAAAGTCTGACATTCAGATTTTTACTTCCTATACACAACATTTCTTGCTTGGTAGACATAACTTAAGGTCCTTGATGGTTTTAATGGTCTCCTGTTAAAATCGGCTTAAAGACAAATCACATATTGTAATAAATTTCAGTACTATTCAATACTATTGGATTATAGCCTGAGTAACTTTACAGATGCCTTCAATGCCGTTAGGCACGCTTTTTCCCCACAAGTCACAACAATTGATAATATATAGATTTGGCAATAGATAGATTACTACGTATGTAGATTACTAAATTACTACGTAATCTATATATTACTATGTTTAAGTTTTACATATTTGAGATTTTCCAAGATGTCATCCTTAAGTTGCCTGTTTGTCTGAGCAAGAGTCCGAAATAGAAATATTAACTGTAGTTACTTTGTAGGATTTACTTACAATGAAAATGAAGTAATACCAATAATGACATTTCACCTCAGTCAGATATTTTTAAGTTTTCTTTATTTATTTACAGCGATTTCATCCATTATTGGATACAGAAAATGCTCACAAAACCAGGCCGATGGAAACACATCTACTGTGTTCTTGCTTAGTGGACTTGTTTCTGCACTCAAAGTCGTATCTACCTGTAATTTGTATTTCTGTCAATTGCAGATAAAAAAGAAGATGAGGAAACATGCGCAGTGTATCAGGAACCAAAGTCTGCTAATTCACAGTTCGAGCCCGGCCAGGGAACAGAGGAGAGCCATGTCATGAGCCCAGCCGTGAAACACGAGCCCGCCGGTGAACTCGCCACTCAGGAAACCGCAGACAACCCTGGAACAGCAGACGTTTGCTTTGAGCTGGGAGAGCCAGATGACCTGATCTGGCCTCCTCCTGCTTGTAGCATGTTTGAGAAAAGCTCTGTTGCAATGCAGCCGCACATTTCGCTTTTCTCCCCTCATGCTGAGCAATATGCTGCTCCTGGAAATACAGACAGTCAATATAACTCTTCGTCAGCCGCAGCAGAGGGCATTGCAGATGATTCCTTAAGTGTGCCGATAAAAGTAGAGGTAGAGATTCACTCCATGTGCATGGGAGGTAACACTTTAGAGTTGGGAGGTACCACTTTAGAGTCTGTAGCTAATGAACACTTCAGACACGCTTCACACCCTGCAGTCAGTCAAGACCCGTGCTCGCAACAGGCTGGGTCGTCACTATCGCCGCCCCATCCACAGAGGGCCACAGCAGCCAGTTTAGGGTCACACACAGAGGATCACATTCTCAATAGGAACCACCTGAGAGCAAAAAGGCTTATGAACGTTTGGAGAACAAATCAGAAACTGTTCATCTGCTCGGTGTGCAACAGGGGCTTCCCTCGCATGTCTCAGCTTGAAGAACACAAGGCCTCCCACCAACTCTTCAAACCTTTCAGGTGCCTCGAATGCGGGAAATCGTTCACCCAGAAGACCCGGCTGAAGACACACCAGAGTGTGCACACGGGGGAGAGGCCGTTCAGTTGCAAAATCTGCGGCAAGATGTTTTCCAGGCAGGACAACTGCCTGAGGCACGAGCGCTTCCACAGCGGGCTGAAGCCGCACAGCTGCGGACACTGTGGCAAAAGCTTCACTGTGCTGGGTAACCTCAAAATCCATCAAGAGATCCACCTGCAAGGAAGGTAGCGCTCAGAAGACAATTTGCCCGGTGCACTTTGACATTTTGAATGCATCGAATGCATCCATCATTGTATACTAGGGGTGTAAATCAACATTTTTTAAAATCACAATACCATTTTATATTGACTCTTTGGACAACAATATGACATTTTCCGATATCTTGAAAGTCTAACTATACAGGGGCTTGATCGTATTGGATCGTGGATCATTGAGTCGATGTATCCTCCCAGTTCAACATATCGTTACACCCCTATCGTTAACGTTACACCCCTACCTTTGCAGGGAGCAAAACAGGGTTGCTGGCGGTGTTCATGGAAACATTTGACCGTTATGTTTACAAATTGCTGTAACCAGTGTACAGCATATATTCCAGACTCATCATATTGGCCAAGCATACCCTGCATACTACAACACATACTATATTTACACTTGTAGTTTATTTTATTTTTTTAGAAATTCATAATGGGGATTTCAGCCTTGGAATCCGGTAGTGGTGTGGGCTTTTTGGGGCAGTTTTTGATTTTAGATAGATTTACAGCCGTGCAACAGTTTCCTGCAACAAGCCGATGCACTTTATCAAGCAGGCAGGGTATCTGCCATCACTAAATACACTCCTTTGTCAGTGTCATAGAATGTGAGTTGCGTTGTCAGCAAAATAAGTTCAGTAACTGCAGGCTGCCAACTTAGTATTTTTCTTAGCGTCTGTCACCTTAGATAATAATAATTTTACTTATTTCCTTTTCATTTCAGAAAAAGAGAGAACCGTTATTAGATCAGCACGCAGCACTTCAGGTATAGGAATCTGTATCAGAAGATGAAAAATTGGGCTGATGCATGCCTAGCTTTTCCAGTTTCTCATGATCTTACTGTACATAGAGGAGTTTTAGTGCCTTCGAAATGTTCGGATATCCTCTGACTGATTAGTACTTTTCTTTTGTAATGCTCCTTTTATCCCTGGACCTTCCCAGATACAGACTGCATGTGTTTTAAACCTAAAATGACTGGTCACAACATGAAGTAGTCTTCTAAAAACAGTGGGTGCACCAGTGATGATGATTTACTGTACGTGTTTCATAGTAAAGGGAGTGTGAATGTCAGAGATGGCAAAAGTACTCACTTCTCGTTCTCAAGTAGAAGTACAGAAACACGTGTTAAAAAATACTCTGGTAAAAATAGAAGTGCTGGTTTAACTTCTTTACTCAAGTAAAAGTAACAAAGTACATGCTTGGAAATGTGAAAATTAGTTGTGTAAAAGTAGCCTTGCGAATGACAAAGCTACCTGGACCACACATGTTACTAGAGAGACGCTGAGAAACTTCAATGGACACGGAAAAAAAGGCTCTTTATTCTTTATATGCCATTGGCTACATTTTAAATGGATGTCTGCCAATATGCCTAAAACATATAGCTTATTTATTGTGACAGAGACTGGGACTCGAGGTTATTAAGATTCTGAGTAGCAAGATATGAATTCAAGTGTGATTCTGTGAGACGTCTGTACATTACCATCCAATTAGATTCAATTTGGTATTGGTGATGCAAAAAATAACGGGCACTCTAGTGAAAGTATTTAAAAGTTGTTAGTGAGGACTAGATTAGGACTGTTTTTAAATCTGATTCTGGTTTCCAGCTTGGCCCAGTGGTGTCTGTTAAAACACAGACGGAGACAACTTCTCTCTGTTGATGCTTTGTTACAATCAAGCGTCGGTATAAACATGGGCGTGGGTAGCTCTGCCATGGCTGTGTGTGTGGTAATAAAAGAAATAACATTGAATAGGCTACCATACACAATGCATAGGAATGATATATGCTGGTAAATAATAACAATAAACCCACTATTAATTACATTATCTTAATGCAGAGTAACTACTTCAGCATGCAAACAATGCACCTTAAATACAAACGGGAGCAAGGGCTTTCAACAATCGCCATTATATTGAATCAACAGCCTGGTGTAACCTGGACAGGTGAAGAACACAAACAACAACATCACTAACTTAGTAAAGTCTAGACCAGTACAACAACAGGCTTATATGAAAGTTCCCAAAGACTCACACGCACAATCTCAGCTCATTATCCTGCGACAGGACACCTGGTCTCTTTTTCTTGTGCAGTCACAATCACACCTGATAGTCGACCTTTTGTACAAAACTAAAGATTTAGTCAAATGTAAGGAGTAGAAAGTATTGATTTGTGTAAAAATGTAAGGAGTAAGAGTAAAATAAATAAATGATAAAGTAAAAATATCTGAAAAATCTACTTGAGTACAAGTATTTGTACTTTGTTACTTCCCATCTCTGGTAATTGTGTGCGTGTGCAATCATTTGTTGGGTTATATATTTCAACTTTATTTAAATGTATCTGTAGATATTTGTGTTCTCTAGTTATGTTGATGTTCCTAATTTTTCCTTTTTCCCATTTTGGCTTAAAGGTTCTAACTTTGCCAAGCAGGATCTTAAAGATACATATTATATCCCTGCTTGGTTTTTTTCCATAACTTATTTTTATAACATCGTAAATTGTTAATGTATATTTGTGTTTTCCCTCTTCTTTGTTTTGATTGAGCTTTCTATGTTGTGAATAAATGAATATGGTAGAATTAAATCATATTTTGGTGGGAGAAATAGAAATTCAGTGTGTGCTGGGGCAGGCCAGTTATAAAATGTTAAGAGTGCCAAAAAAGTCAAATTTCCTTAGGTAAACTGTCAAATGTAATGGTTTAACAGTTGTTTGTTGAAATAAGAGGTGCCATTATTGATCCCAAGAGGGAAAACTCAAAGAAATAAGTACATAGAGAAAAGTTTAAAAATAAATTTTTAGCAAGTTTTATTATGTTTATTGACTTCTATTTCATTTTTAATTTAATTTAATTTGACAGGGATGATTCATATAGCTAGGACTTCTAGCTATATCTAGTAGCCTATGTCCCTAGTTAGCTCCCCCCCCCCCCCCCCCCCCCCTATAATGCAAGCATATGAACATAAACTATAAAACAACCACTTCAAAGAGTAATTCTAACAGCAATGACTGAAAATGATCATGTATTTGATAGGGGACTGCTGCTTGATCATTTATTATTTGTTTGGAAAGTTTGCTGGTAAAAAAAAAAAAAACTAACAAAGAAATTGAGCTAACTTCTTTCATTATATTGGGAGATTTTAGGCCTCTATTTGACAGGACAGATTAAGTCATGATTGGGGAGAGAAAGGAGAAATGACATTCAGCAAAGGGCCACAGGCCGGAGTCGAACCCGGACCCGCTGCATCGAGGAGTTAACATGGGAGCTTGCGCTAACCACTGAGGTATCTGGGTGCCCGAACTGGAATGACCTCGGAAGTGACTCTACAAGATGCGCTTCGCCTTTCCGCCTGTTTTACGGTATCTATGTCATCACTTCCGTAAAACGAGAACTTATGTTTATTCTTTGTACCAATTAGCTTCTGCTAGCTGAAAGCGGTGCACATTAAAACCAACAGCAAGCTAACCGTTGGCTGCAGTTCGTGTACAGGCAGCGGCTTCAGCAATGGCCTGTTTCGGTTAGCTAATGTGACTGAGTTACAGACACTTTTCCCGCTTTAAAGTTACGGCTTAGCTGCCACTTTGTTGTTGTTTTTGTTTGTTTTTTAACGATGCTGAGCAGCGTTGCTTTGCGGGCTCAGATTGCCTCCATTATCGATGTTCTGTCCAAAGCAGCTGTGGCAGAAATCGCCAAAGTTGTGGAGGATGGCGTGGTGGAGTTGCGGCTGGAAATGTGTCAGCGTGAAAATGACATCAAGAAGCTGAAGAGTAATATTGAGGTTCTGCACGACGAGCTGAGATCACTGCAGGAGAGAGTGACCCTGCGACCTGATAGTCAGAGCAGAGATGGTAAGATGGACCTGAAAGACTACAAACCTAAAACTCACGTTATCTTAACCTGGGATACACTCATCACACTTTATCTTAACCTGGGATATATCTGACTGGAATACACTCTCTTACATCACACTTTATCTTAACCTGGGATAAATCTGACTGGGATAGACTCTCTTACACCACACTTTATCTTAAACTGGGATAAATCTGACTGGGATACACTCTCTTACATCACACTTTATCTTAACCTGGGATAAATCTGACTGGGGTACACTCTCTTACATCACACTTTATCTTAACCTGGGATATATCTGACTGGAATACACTCTTACATCACACTTTATCTTAAACTGGGATAAATCTGACTGGGATACACTCTCTTACATCAAACTTTATTTTAACCTGGGATAAATCTGACCGAGGTACAGTCTCTTACATCAAACTTTATTTTAACCTGGGATAAATCTGACTGGGATACACTCTCATACATCACACTTTATCTAAACCTGGGATACATCTGACCGAGG
>NC_048418.1:20299942-20340039 GCF_013103735.1 Etheostoma cragini | reverse complement strand
TTAACCTGGGATATATCTGACTTGAATACACTCTTACATCACACTTTATCTTAAACTGTGATAAATCTGATTGGGATACACTCTCTTACATCAAACTTTATTTTAACCTGGGATAAATCTGACCGAGGTACAGTCTCTTACATCACACCTTATCTTAACCTGAGATAAATCTGACTGGGATACACTCTCTTACATCAAACTTTATTTTAACCTGGGATAAATCTGACCGAGGTACAGTCTCTTACATCACACTTTATCTAAACCTGAGATAAATCTGACTGGGATAGACTCTCTTACATCACACTTTATCTTAACCTGGGATAAATCTGACTGGGATACACTCTCATACATCACACTTTATCTAAACCTGGGATACATCTGACCGAGGTACACTCTCTTTACATCACACTTTATCTTAACCCGGATAAATCTGACCGGGATACACTCTCTTACATCACACTTTATCTTAACCTGGGATAAATCTGACAGGGATACACTCTTTTACATCACACTTTATCTAAACCTGGGATAAATCTGACCAGGGTACACTCTCTTACATCACACTTTATCTTAACCTGGGATATATCTGACTTGAATACACTCTTACATCACACTTTATCTTAAACTGTGATAAATCTGATTGGGATAAACTCTCTTACATCAAACTTTATTTTAACCTGGGATAAATCTGACCGAGGTACAGTCTCTTACATCACACTTTATCTAAACCTGAGATAAATCTGACCGGGATAGACTCTTACATCACACTTTATCTTAACCTGGGATAAATCTGACTGGGATAAACTCTCTTACATCTCACTTTATCTAAACCTGGGATAAATCTGATCGGGATACACTCTCTTACATCACACTTTATCTTAACCTGGGATAAATCTGACTGGGATAGACTCTAACATCATCCTTTACTATTACACGATGTAGGACAGGGTTTCTAAAAGCTGTTTTATGCTTCTGCGTCGAATCGACGGCGCACCCCTGCAGACCCCTTTGTGTGTCTACACCAGACCCAGCTGCTACAAAAGACCACTGGCAGTCCGCACGTGGCGGCTCCAAAGGGGGCCATCCCATTAGCAGCAAAGAAATGGATGAAAACAAATAGAGAAACGAGGGATGTAGCCATACATACATACAGTGGTGTCCTTTAAAAAAAGAAGAAGAAAAAAACCCACTTTGCTCAAATTTCTCACTTAGCACGTTTTATCAAATTTTTGAGAAATTGTAATGTAACAGTTTAGATTTGTTGTTTCAAAACTATAACGGTATGATATGAAAGTGTGACATACTTATACAATTGAGGATCACAAAAGGTGCATTGCAACCCGGACACACACCCCCCTTTTTATTTTGGTCCCCATTATTTTTGCAGTGAATTTTGTGCTGTTTTACCAGTTTTACAATGACATAAAAACATCAACATTTGAATTACTTTGAACTCTGTCATTGCCTCTCCACAGATCGTCAGAATGATGTTGGTGATGAGAGGAGCTTGCTTGAGCAGGGGCCCGCTGATAAGGACCCAAACATCCTGTCCATACCTGGGGTGCAGGTGAAATGCGAACCTGTGGAGGAAGGAAGTGAAGAGGCCAGAGAAGAAGAACTGGGCTCGTATGACAGGGACAGTGCCCAGTGGAGGTTGACAACACAAACTCCGACAGGATGCAACAATTCCGACTATTTAAGCCTAGGGCAGAACCCTGTGTCGTGTCTCACTGAATCTTCTCTGGACACGGGACTGGCGGCGCCCTTTAGCAGCTCGTCTGGGTGTCAGCAGAGCGCGTTTGGCCGCGGGCTGCTGGGTTACAGTCCGTACCGTAACTCGTACAACATGGTGCGGAGGAGGACGGCGAAGAGGTTAATGTTCAAGAAGGGCTTCATCTGTCCATACTGCGGTAAATGTTTCGAGCGAGCCGGGCACCTGGAGAGGCATAAAAGGATTCACACTGGCGAGAAACCTTACCGCTGCGAGATATGCGGGAGACGCTTCAATCAGAAATGCAGCCTAAAGGAGCACATGAAGATCCACAGAAGATGTAAGTAGCAGGGCTGGGACACGATATGCCTCTGTCCCAATTTGATTCTTTCACGATACTTGGGTGGGGATTCAATTTGTTTTGCCATTCTAGAAGTATCTAGATGAATCGCTAGTATTGATTGTAGTGATTTTCTTATCCTTCTTTAACAAAAAGTTGAATAATACCCTTCTAGAGACAATATATCACGAGACATCTCTAAAAACAAATCATCACATCACATGTCAGTCAGTTGGTGTGACATTTATTTCATTTGTAAAGAATAACAGGACAACGTGGCATAAAGCAAAACGTGGATTCTCTGCTTTTACTCTGTTTAGCTGCATATAATGCAGTCGTTGTCAGCGGTAACGTATAAACAGAATATATTTAGGTGATCAAGATATCCATTCTGGGGAAAAGTATGTCTAAAAAATTGCCATTCATACAGTACGTGAATTGATATTTCACCAATAGTAGAATACTTGTCTTAACATTGCAGGGAATATCAAAAAGGCCTTCCTTTTGTCAACAACTTTTAGAGTAGCCCTTGAGTAAAGCAGTTCGTCGCCTGAAGCTCACTACAAGGAAACAGGGAAAGACTTTTTCAAGCGTTAGTTAGATTAGACCTAAAATGTAAAAAAGTCCCTTAGGCAATATTGTCTTTGTAAACGTTTGAAATGGTGTCTGTGTTGCTGCGCAGGGAGGGTCAGGAGGTTTGGCTGTGGGGCTGGTGTGGAGTTAGTGTCTTGCTCAAGGTCCCTTCAGCAGGGGCTGGATTCGCTCACACCTAGACGCCTGTGGTAGGGCTGCACGACATGAGGAAAACATCTGATTGTGATTACGATATGAATCACGCTAAAGGCGGGAATGATAATTTTTGTATCATTATTCTCGTTTTGCATTGCAGTATTTGAAAATAAAAATAAATAAATAAAATGATTATAGTGTGATTTATCCGAGGATTTGTACCAAACAAAGATCTTGTTCTTTGGTCTGTAGGAAAGGATTTGTAGACGGGGACGTCTCTGCAGCCCACAATACTTCATTCAGAATAGTTTAACACATATTTTGCCTTTAGCAAATATTGCGCTCCCCCCTGCGATTTGGAAAGCGCCCTAGTCCACATTGCGATTTTGATAAAATTGCCAATGATTGTGCAGCCCTAGCCTTTGATCCCTGTCTTTCTGCCTGCATACGGTATTCATATTTAACTGGATGATTGCATAAGTGAAGTTAGGGAAAAAATTCTTACTATTACTCATCTACTTGGAACGTCGTTGCATGTATTGAACTTGAAATAGTTCAACACAGACAACAGTTAAAACACCTTCAACTGTGAAATTTCCCTTTTTTAGATTTTTTTTTTCGCTTCACTTTTTTTCATTCAGAACATAAGACAAAATAAGATATAACATGCAAAATGTAATGTGCAAAATACGTGTTTTATCCATTACATTGTTTTTCTGATCGTAATCAATATTATAATTTGAAATAATTGCACGGCCGTACTTAAAGTTCATAGCATAAAGATTTCCCTTGGACCTTGAATAATGTATGTAGAAATATATATACAGTGAGGTAAATAAGTATTTGAACACCCTGCTATTTTGCAAGTTCTCCCACTTAGAAATCATGGAGGGGTTTGAAATTGTCATTGTAGGTGCATGTCGACTGTGAGAGACATAATCTATGAAACAAAATCCAGAAATCACAATGTATGATTTTTTAAAACTGTTTATTTGTATGATACAGCTGCAAATAAGTATTTGAACACCTGTTTATCAGCTAGAATTCTGACCCTCAAAGATCTGCCCTCAAAATGTCCACCTCCACTTCATTTATTATCCTAAATTAGATGCACCTGTTTGAGGTTGTTAGCTGCAGAAAGACACCTGTCCACCCCATACAATCAGTAGGAATCCAACTACTAACATGGCCAAGACCAAAGAGCTGTCCAAAGACACTAGAGACAAAATTGTACTCCTCCACAAGGCTGGAAAGGGCTACGGGGAAATTGCCAATTAGCTTGGGGAAAAAAGTCCACTGTTGGAGCAATCATTAGAAAATGGAAGAAGCTAAACATGACTGTCAATCTCCCTCGGACTGGGGCTCCAGGCAAGATCTCACCTCGTGGGGTCTCAATGATCCTAAGAAGGTGAGAAATCAGCCCAGAACTACACGGGAGGAGCTGGTGAATGACCTGAAAAGAGCTGGGACCACAGTTTCCAAGGTTACTGTTGGTAATACACTAAGACGTCATGGTTTGAAGTCATCCATGGCACGGAAGGTTCCCCTGCTTAAACCTGCACATGTCATGACATCCTTCCCTCAGTTAGACCATTGAAGATGGGTCGAGGCTGGGTCTTCCAACATGACAATGACCCAAAGCACACAACCAGGATAACCAAGGAGTGGCTCTGGAAGAAGCATAGCAAGGTTCAGGCGTGGCCTAGCCAGTCTCCAGACCTAAAACCAATAGAGAATCTTGTGAGAGAGCTCAAACTCTGTGTTTCTCAGCGACAGCCCAGAAACCTGACTGATCTAGAGAAGATCTGTATGGAGGAGTGGGCCAAAATCCCTTCTGCAGTGTGTGCAAACCTGGTGAAAAAATTACAGGAAACGTTTGACCTCTGGAATTGCAAACAAAGGCTACTGTACCAAATGTTAACATTGATTTTCTCAGGTGTTCAAATACTTATTTGCGCGTGTATCATACAAATAAATAGTAAAAAAATCATACATTGTGATTTCTGGATTTTTTTACTTAGATTACGTCTCTCACAGTGGACATGCACCTACGATGACCATTTCAGACCCCTCCAGGATTTCTAAGTGGGAGAACATGCAAAATAGCAGGGTGTTCAAATGCTTATTTTGCTCACTGTATATGATAATGTGTGACTCTCCACTAACGTTTCTCTGAATTTGAAGCGCCTCTAAATCTCCCTGACACGTTGATAGCTAGTATTTCTGTTATTTTTCTTTGCTGTCTGGGAGTCTTGGTTCAGTTCGCAGTTGGAAGTCTCTGGCTGTGACATTCCTCGGCGTCACAGCAAGCAGAGAAAAACTCTGTGGTTTAGGCCAGACGGGAGGAAACGGGGGGGGATGGGGACTGTGTTTGCCTGGCTTGTTTATAAGAAGGCCGGCCTTTTAATATCCTCTCTGCTTCCCCAGGGCGAGACTTATTGGATATTTATTACTGGGGTTGCATCTCACTTCATGTCCTTGCCCATATTACTGTAAGGCTGTTTTTAAGTGGCTGCAAGCAGCTTTCCCTTTTTATCCATGATTTTTCCATCTGAATACTGTCGAATTCATAATGCCTCCATTGCAGGACGTTTTGTTAGGCATGGCTCACCTATTCCCTCTGATTTGTGTTAAAGGAGAACTTCATTGCCTAATTTGCTGAGGGCTGTAGCACATACAGTAGATCGGTGGTGTACATTTTTACAAACCTGGATCTTACGGACAATGAATTCTGACAGATTAAAGTGCTCTTATTATGCTTTTGGGCTTTTTCCCTTTCCTTTATCCTGTTATATATCTTTTGTGTGAACGTTAATAGGTTTAGAAAGTGAAAAAGTCCAAACTCCCCCCCCCACAAACTGCACCAAACAGCTCTGTTGTAGTCCAGCCTTCACTTCACCGTGACAAACGTGCGTCACTTTGTAACACACATTATAATGCTCGCCAATATGCTAGCATGGTCCTCATACTCTGCTTCTGACTAGCTACTGCACATGTTTGACTCCCAACATAGATGGAACAGAAGTGAGATGCCTCACTCTGTAGCTAAAACGGAGAGCTCAACACACAGGGTGAAAACAGGAGCTGTAGCAATGAGCAGTACAACAAAAATATGGTGTTTTTCAAAAATGAAACCATGTAAACCCATTCTGATTTAACCTCTAAATACAATTATGAACCTGAAAAAGAGCATATAATGAGCACTTTAACACAAATTGGAGGATAACCTTTTCCCATGTTTGAATGGTGATTTGATTTTTTTTTTTTTTGGCATTCTAATACATCTGTATCTGAATACACTGTACAGATTATTGGACAGAAATCATATCATTTCTATTTTTTGTGGGAAAGGTCATGGGGAGACTGGGGCGTAAACACGGGGACAGACAGGTTTGGGGATAAATGTGTTAAACTGGTATAAACTAAAAGGATATGAGACATAGGGGTGGAACAAAATATTGATACGTCAATATATCGCTCTCCTGTTTAATGCGATAAGAGTATCGATACTACGGGTGTGAAAAAAATCAATTTGTATTCAAAATCATTTCAGAGAATTCCAAAAATCAATTATTTTTTCTTTTTTTAAAAAACATATTTAATTGTATGTCTAATGCAATCAGATGACAGATAGATACTTGAGATACTTTATTGATCACCAAGTGGAAATTCAAGGTCCCAGTAGCTTACAGACATCCCACACTACATACACATACATTATAACAGGATGATCAAATAAGAAACAAATCCACATGAAAAATACATACATACATACATATATAGGAAAAGTAATTACGTACACGTACATACTGTAAATCATTATTTGAATTGATATTGAATCGAATCATAAACCTAAAAATTGGAATTGAATCGTCACATTTTCTGAATTGTACACCCCTAATTGATACGCTGGCGTCAAATATGGATATTTTAATGAATAAAATAAGGCGTTATGAATAGATTTCCCTGCTCCCAGCATGGCTACTTCATGGCTCCTCAAGCTGGCGCTCAACACATGAACGAGGGAAAGTTGAACAAAAGTTAACAAGCCAAAGAGGAAAAGGTTTTTCAGTGGGATGGTGGACAGGAGTTTGAGGAAAATCACAGACGCCCCCCCCCCCCCAGCCACGTTTAAGTCCAGAGTCTGGACCCAGAGTTGCTCTATACTCGTGTCATTTTAAATTTACAGAGTGAAAAACTCATCCTGCGTAATTGTGCTGTTTTCTAACAGTTTGGACATGTAGTGAGTAAAGAGAAAGAACCTGCACTCAACGTTCTCACAGGCATTTGGTGTTCATAGTTAGACCCATGTCATGATGTTTCGTTATAGGATTGGCTAACAATATATTGATTATTGCAGAATTTCTGCATGGTGATATTATGGGTATTGAGCTATCGTATCGTGAGGTACCCTGTGATTCCCACCTTCCCCCTAATGAGGGGTGATTACCTCCCTTCCCCCTAATGAGGACGTTGTTAGTTGTATGAAATTGTTTTAATTTTGAAAGCAACCTTTGCCTGACGTACATACTGTATATGGCCAAACCATTCTGTATGTTAAAATGTTTTAGGCTTGAAAGGTTTTTCTTCTTAGATGCGGGTGGTAAAAGTGCATACATTGATTTCTTTCTACTTAAACAGGTATTGAGCCCAGTCCACTCCACATCAAAGTGGGCAAAGAGAAACAGACTCCCGAGGGGAACCCATGTGCCGATACTCGTCGCACGGAAGAAGAGAGCCAGGGGGACGCTGAGGACGGCCTACCTAAGAACGAGGATAATCTTACAACACCCTTACACGTCAAATCTGAGCCCGCAGAGGACAACCTATTACAACCGGCGTTTCACGGAGAAACAGAGCGGATGGGGGACAACCTCAGTGAAAACTTCACAACATTTGAGAGAGACAGCCAGCAGTGGTTGACCAGATTACACGGGCAAAACCACGCGGAGATCAGCGGTGCAGAGTATCTGGGCGCCTCGGCCTTCCCGGGGATAGCTCAGTTACTGCCGCCGCCAGTCGAAGCTTCTTGTAGCACGTTCTCCTTTCCAGGGAAATCGTACGGGGAACTCAAACGCAGCGCGGTCTCCCAAACACCTTACGGGTCCCCAGACATGGTTCCATCAAGCGAGGCGGGCTTGCACGGAATGGCGGCAGCCGGGCTGAGTCACCCCAGACCTGGAACCAGGTCGATTCAGATGATCAAACCAAAGAAAAGCTTTGTCTGCTCGTACTGCGGCAAGGTCTTTGAGCGCGTCGGCCACCTCGACAGACACTTACGAATTCATACCGGGGAGAAGCCGTACGGTTGCCATATCTGCGGGAGGTGCTTCAATCAGAAGAGTAGCCTCAAGGGCCACATGAAGACGCACAGGAACGGTAAGAGGCCAACTGTCACTCCCAGATAAGATAGGGTTGTAATGTAATGTAATGTACTTTAGCAGACTTTTCAGGTACCTGTACTTTATTCCGTTATTTACATTTTTGGGGACGTTTTGTTTTACTCTAATACATTTCCTAATTGAAAAGTGCACTTTTCTACACTACCTTTCTCACAAGCATCCATGTTACTCATCAAAATCAGAAAAAAATTGTTAGACTGCAAAAAAGCAGCTTTGGTGAATGACAACCTTAATGATATGATGAATGTGAATGATAACCTTAAACACCTGTAGCCGTATTTGCAAAATATGTTTTCGTATGTTGGAGTGAAAAATTTAATTTCTATTTCTGTATTTCTCTTTGCTGATGTCAGCTCTCTGAAAATATGCAGTGTTTGGTCCTTTCACTTGGGAGCCACAATAAAGTTCTTAATCAAAGTTATTTTCTACTTTTACTTCTAGTTATGTACATTTAATATCAGAAAATTGTTTTTGATATTTAAGTACAGTCAATATTAGATACTTTAAGACTTTTACTCAAGTAATATTCTCAAAGGTGACTTTAACTTCTACCAGAGTCCTTTTCTAGATACTTTTACTTCCACTCAAGTGTGGTTTTCCAGTAGTTTACACAAGACTGAACATAACCTTACAATTATTTTTCATATTAATAATGTCTATTGTTTTTCTGATAAATTTATCCGTCTGAAATGCAAATATTTGGTTGATTATCATTGAAACCTTAAAAACTAGCAAATATTAACGTTTGAGAAGCTGGAGCAAGGTATTTTCATTACACGTCTATAAGGTGATGTAATAACAGATTCTTTTTTCTGTAACCAAAGGTGACACACAGGCAATAGTTTTTTATAAAAAAGTGGGGTTTTCTAAAAAAGAAATATTTTCCAAAAGTGCTGTCTTGAAATAGAGTTTAGAAAATACTAAATTAAGAGATCTGTTAACACTGTTTGCTCATGTCTTTCTGTCGCCTTTGTTTTTCTGAAAAGGGGACATCGCAGATGTGCCGGAGGCCCATCACCTGATGTTTACGATGCCTGATAGCCAGCCGTTGAAGAACCTGGCAGAAGCCAAGACCGGACTGGCAGCTTTAGAGGAACAGTTCCTGGGCACCACGTACGGCGAGGCAGCTGCTGAGCAAACAGTGATGGTCAAGCTGGAGCCAAACGGGGAGGATTTCCAAACTCTATTGACTGATAACGGCACCGGAGCACCCGGGCACAGGCAGCAGTGGACATCTGGGATAGAGAAGAGTAGTGATCCTGACCAAACGGTCTCCGTGCTTTTACAGGATGCCAAGTATCACCTCAGTCCCGCTGCTGGAGCAGCCAACGGGCAGCAGGGATTTACATCGTCAATAAGGGATCTGCCTCTTGTAGACAACAAAGAAAAGAAAGAAACGGTGCACAATAATCAGTATTCTATGATGGGTATGCAATCAAGAAGCTCTGATATGGCTCTGGCACCTGAGCTGCAAGATCAACATATTGCACCAGATGCAGCTGTGAATGAGTACACGGCACTGAGTGATAGGTCTCGCGAGGGAGGTGTGTTTGAATTTAATATAAGCGCCTCAGGCAACCAGGCGGACAACTGTGACAGGCAAAATTGCTTTATATGCTCGAGTTGTGGGCAAAGCTTTGATAGCTTTAATTTATTTCAGAGGCACCAGTGTAAAAGTATCACAGAGCAGTCCTTCAGCTGTGATATATGTGGGAAGATTTTCAATCAGATGAGCATCCTGAAATTGCACCTTAAACTTCATGTATGATATACACAACAAAAGGAGAACTACACGATTCTCCACCAAGCTTCTTCACATTCAATCACAGTATAGCACATGGCAAAGTGCCCGTGTGACATCTCAATAAATGCTCCGCATGTCCCAAAAGTTAATGCAGAAGAAAAATAGTTTTCTATTTGTAGTATTGATTAATTACAATCTTCTTCGCAGTAGGGCCAGTCCGTCACATTTCCAGTACAACATGTACTTTGCACAAAATCTTTTACTTTTACTTTGACCTACTTCTTCTCCTAATGTATAAAAAAAAATGTTTCAAGTTGATCAATCATTGTTGGGTGTTTGACTGTTGATCCTTGCATGCTTAAGCTTGATTTTACGCTTCTGCGTGTGTGGTAGAGCGAGTGAGAGAGTGACGGTGATTAGCTTCGGAGTGAGTACCAACTCTAGATTCATAGGGTGACAAACAAAGTGTCTCCCCTGTTCTTTCTGACCATGGTGGGACATCTGTAGGAGAAAAAGTCATCCCTCTCCCGGACTTCATGTCGTTTATGGAGAAGGAGAACCAGGAATTGAGTCAGGGGGAATGCAACGCTGCCAAGCCATGGCAGAGAGCAGCAGGTCAGGCTACAACATAGGGTCCGGCGTAGCGTCCGCATCTCCACCACCTTACATACTGTACGTGACCATGGCGTAGACGTAACGCAGAAGCATAAGTCACGCTTTAAAACTGGCCAGGTCTAGGCTTTGAAATGACTTTAATTTACTTTTGGCGTCGTGCTGGCAACAATTCCAAAACAATCTTCTTGGGACCATTTAACCATTAATCGAATAAGAATTTTGTATAAAAAGGCTGATAAATCTCAATGAACGGTTACCATGAAAAGATACAGCAACACAATTTTCTGTTCACGTGAACGGGGAATGTTGATAGAGACGGTCTCTGCTACTGGAGGAGCAGAAGAACTTGAAAAGCTGTGAGCGGCAGTTGGTAGTTGAGTTACCTGAGAAAAGGGGGCTTTGAGCCGGGGACAGGGCACCATGAGCTGCCGCTCATTTCTGCTGACATTATGGTTAGGTTTTGCCAACAAAAAGTGAGCATTACGCTGCACCAAAACAACTAGTCAAGTTTAGGAAAAAGATCGTGGTTTGGATTAGAACAATGCCAAGGAACACGCTTTTCCAGGGTTAAAGTCCTTTGTTTCTCCCGGGAAAGCAAAATCCACTCACCAGCTTGAACATGCAGCTTTTTATGACAGTTCATTAAGTATTGAATGGAAAGCATATATATATATATATATATATATATATATATATATATATATATATATATATATATATATATATATATATATATATATATTTCCCCCCTTTTTGTGCTTGTTCGAAAATGTATCCGATCCGTGACTTAGAACTGTGATCCGAACCGTAACTTTTGTGATCCGGTGCACCTCTAATTAGCACCCCGCACTCTTTCAGCATATTGTAACTTAAGTTGTCTAAGTGAACACTTGACCTCTGCACCTTCTCTTGGCTCTGTTTTCAGGCTTTAGAAAATGTAGCCCGTGATGCTGTGGCCAATCACAGGTCATTTCAGAGATAGCCGAAGCGTTCCTATTGGCTGTTCTGCGCGCATTGCCTGTGTGACGGAGAGTGTAGAGGAAGAGGTCCCACTCTACTTCAAATTCTGGTGTTGTTGTTTTTGTTTCCTACCAACTGCAGCTTAAATCCCTATGCAGTGAAATCAAACAAAGCTGTCACATTTTCTGTCAGACTGATCACTTACTCTAATTATTTTAATGATACTTGTCTTTGTTTAATACGGTAACAAGCAAATAGCATTAAGTTAATGCTGACCACTCCACTTACTGAAATACCATTTTTTTTGCTGTTTTCACAGTCAATGAAGTCTCTACTAATAGTGTTGGGTCATCAATATTGGCCGTAACTCAACCTTTTTCAGTCAAACTAAACTAACCTCACCCTCATCCAGAATCAAAGCTCTATACAGTTCTATGTTCCTTAGATTACATGTATTCAAACATGTGTCTTTTAAATAACAAGTATTGAGAAGACAATTTGCACTGTAACTGAATTTCCTGGTTGGAAACATGCTTTTTATCAACCATGATACATACTGTCAGCGTGATTTTTGTTCTTTAGTGTGAGGTAGGGTTTGAAGATATTACACTGTTAGGCTAAACAGTATTTAGTGGAATTTGGCTGAATCAGATCAAATTACGGTATGCAAAGTTCATAGATTTAGGATGTCAGCCTATAGATCTAGCATGTCTCTTCCATAAAATATGAAATCAATCAGTTTTCATCAAGACATTCTACGATTGCTAACCGTTATTGTACTAAGATACATTTTTGTGATGTGGATCTTCATCAGTATATTGCATTTGAAAATATGGAATAATGCCAAATTTTTCTTTTGAGGAGAAGGCAGTGAGGGAAAGTTGTTAATAGAGATGTTTTCTGTTGATAAAAAAGGTGTACAGTAGTGTCTTAATTTTAAGTTGAACAAAACAAACCCTACTTTCATACAACGATGTACTGTATACGTAAAATAACTGTTGCCTTTCAAGCTGCATGGATTCTTCATGTGTTCTTGGAAAAAGGAAAGGGATTACAGGAAATGAATGCTAAGTAAAATGCAGGGAACTAAAGAAACATGGATTACCTCAGTGGTACACAGTCATGGATTTTGAAGCTACTCTTTTATTTTGAAGCTACTATTTATTTTGGGGGCGATAATTTTACAAAGTATGCCCTGGGTTAATGGCATTGGCTCTCAGATAAGAACAAATTACACAGCCAGTGTTAAAATGTAATATAAAAAGCCATTAAACTGGTTGAGTAAATAGTTGGTTCTGAATGAATGAAGCAGTTTGCATTAGTTTGGAGCAGGTGGCGGGACCTGAAGGGGTCATTAAACTAATGTGACAGCACTTAACTCCAGCTGAGCCCACAGAAGGGGCACCTATCAAGGGCCAACAGGGTGACACAAAACCTTTACAGTACAGTATGAGTGCCTACATTTCACACATGGGAATGAAATCCCAAACCCTGCCACTAAAGTGTTACTTTTTCTTTTGTTATTAAATTTAAAAACAATCTTTAAAAGTGTTAATATGACACCCAATTGTAGCAATAGTTTATCACATTACCCAGGATGTTAGATTACCATTGAACAGATTAATATAATGAGAAAATCAGTTTTTCTGTTTTCTTGTTTTTGTATTTTTAAATAAATTCAGTTCCTCAAGTTGTGGAGTCTGGTACTTTGGTCTGGTTATTTTAATAGTAATTTGTGTAAATGCATGATTGTTTAATGTTAAATCATTTTTTACAACTTCCTCCATTGCCCTTCTGTTACTCCCGCCTTGCCTACGTTCAATTCCATTCAATGCAATTCAATGCAATTTTATTTATAGTGTCAATTCATAACAAGCGTTATCTCGAGACACTTTACAGATGGAGGTCTAGACCACACTCCAGAATTTACAAGGACCAAACAGTTCTAGTAGTTTCCTACAGAGCCAGCAACAGTGCAACTGTGGCGAGGAAAAACTTCCTTTACTTCTAGCATTACCACATTCATTGAAAATGTGTCAAATTGGATCTATAAGAGACCGTAATAAACAGAAGAGGACCAAAAATGGATCCATCAGGGACTTCCAAATGTCTAGGGTCACAAATCACAGCTTGGGCCTTTAGAATCAACTTGTCTTAATGCTAACTAGTTTACTGGTGATTATTTTAATCAAGCTTGTATTTTATAGTATTAATGGTAGATTTGAGTTGGGGTCTGTGCTATTCTACAATTTGTTTTCAAAAGTGGACTGGTTTTGGTGAGCCTTCTTAGGATTTATGAATGCGTGTGAATTTATGAAAAAAAGCAATACCGTCATTTTTAAGGCTGCAGTTGTCTGCCACACTTGTAAAGGTAAGTCACTTTTAGGTTTTACCTGAAACACCATCGAGTAATGTCAAATAAATGTTAAGGCAATCATCTCAGACTCTTGTTCCTTTCTTCCTTGTTGGCTTTAGATTACTGCGTCCCTACTCGTGTATTTACGGTAGAGCCCTCCGCCACACGGAAGAAAAGGTTCCAGCTAGCTAGAAACAACACAGGGATGTAACATTTTCTAGTGCGTCGGTGGTTTTTGGCGTTTTTAATAAATATAATTGCGCGAGGAGACATTTTATTAATCATACATTGTTCTCAAATATTCGCACGAGTCGACATGGCGACGTGCATTCCCTTTCAAACCCAGCTGTCCTCTATAATGGAGGTTTTGGTTAAAGCAGCAGTGACAGAGATATCCAAACTAGTCGATGACAAATGTGCTTTTTTGCACCTCGAAATATCCCGAAAGCAAAGCGAGAATGAGATGCTGAAAAGGAAATTACTAATAATGGAGAACAAAAATGCGCAGCTGCAGCGGGGCTTTGGTAAGTGATCAGTTTTGCTTCATTTGTGCTCTTACAGTAATTGACGAGTCGAGTAAACTAATTATGCATTTTAATGTGGAAGTATCAGAAATGTGATGACAAAACGCCCCATCATTCAGAGAAACCGCAGGGCAATTGGGATAGGGAAGCACTGAATGAATGCTGTACATTCTTACGTTATTGTTAAATGGTAATATATTTGATTTCACTTTGGTCTAGCGTTTTTTTTTATGTATTTCTTCCTTTTGTTTACCAGAAAACTACATGGACAGAGGAACTGATGAGGGGAGCTGTCCGCATCCTACAGGAGATATTAAGGTCTGATTTATGTCAATGTTATTACTCAGTAAAATTACGCCCCAGCAGTGTATAATTTCCACTTGTACAACACACACACACACTTTTGAAAATCCAGTTTGTCCCCCCGATTTTAATTCATAAGTCTCGGTGATCGACCCCCTATTTTAAACAATAAAGAAAGTAAGACATCTTTTTTCTACATAGTTTAGTACTATTCTTTCTGGAAGAATTTATCATTGTGATCAATTTAATTATTTGTATCACCATAGTCCCTAAACCTATGTGTAAATACAGGAAATGGGATTCAAATAGAAAACCACAGAGCCCCCAGACCCAAGGTTTTGTGTAATAAAGTGTAATAATGAATCAAATTGAAAAGTGCCAAGTGTGTTGCAATCAACAACTTTTTGTCACATAACCAATGTGAGGTTTTGGGAAAAATACATTCAAGATAGTTACTCCACATTCAGCAACATAGTGAATGAATGATTTGGGGAAACGGTTGGTGTTCCTGGGAGGCAGCAGATAGGCGCCGTCCAGAAGGCCATAGCGGAAACTCACTGGACAGAATGTGCCCTTGATTAATAATTACAGTAAAAGGAGGATGAATATTGGATTTACATTCGCCAAATGACTGCTAAGGTTGATGTGTGTCTGCTCCATTTATAAATAAGCACACGTTTGCTAACATGTTGATCAAATCTACGTTATACTGTATGGTGATTATATGTCCGATTATGGAAAATATCATAACCACGGTTATTTTGGTCAATATTGAAATCACTATTATTTAACACGGTTACTCATTGACTTATTGGAAAGACGCTGCATTTATTGAACTTAAAACATTGAAACTGTTCAACAAATCAACAGTGAAAATGCCTTAAACTGTGCAAAATAATCCCTTTTCTCGATTGCATTGCTTTTGTGATCGTTTGGAGCCGAAATCGGGATTAAAAGGGGATTACCTGCCCAGCCCTATATATGCCAACGTTGTGTTCACAGTCACAGCTAAAGTTGAATCCGTCCTCTCTCCATCTAGTTTCCTGACATTGACGACGCCACTTATCCGTTCACGATAAAAGAAGAGAGTCCAGATGAGATGCTGTGGATCAGTGATCCTGCGGGACCGATTGGTGAGTTATAGAACTGGATTTCTTACAATGAAACCCCCAAAAAGTTAAAGTGTCCCCTTTTTAAATGAACTACACATTCTCTGTCCCTTGCAGCTTCTGCTGTCCATTACCGCACAGGTAATGCTTCAGAGAACCAGCAGTTTGAAGATGGTCCACTTAACCATTCCGAGGTCGCCACAAGAAAATCATCCGAGTTCGCTGACTTGTATAACTCTGGTCAGCATGCGGGAGACATCAACGGCCCTCAGATCACGGTCAAGACGGAGAAGGAGGAAGACCGATCCAGATTCAACCAAGATGGATGCCAGCACGGCGCTGGGAAGCACATTCAACTTGCTGCAGACTTTTCCGTGGACGAACGAGAGAATCAGCTCTGGTCATCCATAATCGAAGGGAATGACATTGATGCCGGCTTCCCTGACTTTTCCAGTGTGGTAGAGGAGTATTCCAACACATTCCCGGACAATTCGGATGTTCACGTGGTTTCTAACGCCGCCAAATCTGCCGGCGTGCAGCAGTTGTCCTCCCAGAGGCCGTGCAACGGGATCTACAGCAGTGAGCATCAGAAGGATGTCCCACAGCTGTCCAGTTTTCAACCCAGAGCTCAGGCAGACAGGCAGAAGGAACAAGTGTACTTTCAGAGAAACCCCTCACATGTTGGACACGCAAGGCAGCCGGACGAACACGCTGAGAGGGAGGGTGCAGCTGGAGACAAACCGTCCGTCAGTCACTCGCACAACACTTTGACAACAGGCAGCTTTAAAGCTCTGTCGGGCCCGTCGCGAGGCTACTCCTGCTCGCACTGTGGGAAGACGTTCGGCCGCCTGCACCAGTTCAAGCTGCACCAGCAGAGCCACAAGAGGAAGCGGGCGTTCTGGTGCACGGTGTGCGGGAAAAGCTTCCAGTGTTCGTCCCACCTCAGCATACACCACCGGACGCACACGGGCGAGAAGCCATACGGCTGCGGGCAGTGCGGAAAGCGGTTCACGCAGCAGAGCAGCCTGAGGGTCCACCAGCGCACGCACAGCGGGGAGCGGCCCTACAGCTGCTCGCTGTGCGGGAAAAGCTTCATCCTGATGCACCATCTGAAACGCCACAGAATCATTCACACCTACAGCTGAGACGAAGAGACGTCTAGGGCACTGTTGCTCAGGTGAAAAAGGATTTGTAAACTCGTTGCTTTGCTCACAGACTTTGTATCATAATGCATATTCTACTATGCAAAATCCATCTGGATGGATTTTAAGATGTTTGCTTCTTTTTTTACTTATATTAAAAACTGAATTGCACCCTCAAACAAAATCAAGTCCGTATTTTTGAAGGCACCTCCAATGCTAGAAATCCAAAAACCAAGATCTGAAATGTGGAGTCATTACAAAGACATATTCCCTCTTACAGTTACATGCATACTGATGTTCTCAGTTAGTTTTTAGCTCCTCAAGTGGAACTATGCCTCACTTCATCTGAGCACTGAAACTCTAGATGGGGAGAGTTTATGGGGATAATAATGAGCGTCTTGTGGTCATTATTATCCCCATAAACTCTCCCCTTCACAGTCAGCTCAGGGCTTTCCATGAACAGCGAAAAAGCACTCCTCAGGTTTATGTTTCGATGTCATACAGTGGGCAGAACAAGTATTTGATACACTGCCGATGTTGCAGGTTTTCCTACTTACAAAGCATGTAGAGGTCTGTTATTTTCAATCACAGGTACACTGCAACTGTGAGAGATGGAATCTAAAAACAAAAATCTAGAAAATCACATTGTATGATTTTTAAATAATTAATGTGCATTTTATTGCGTGACATAAGTATTTGTTACATCAGAAAAGCAGAACTTAATATTTCGTACAGAAACCTTTGTTTACAATTTAAGAGATCAGATGTAGTTTTTGACTAGGTTTGCACACACTGCAGCAGGGATTTTGGCCCACTGCTCCATACGGACCTCCTCCAGATCCTTCAGGTTTTGGTGGTCAATTGTCGCTGGGCAATACAGACTTTCAGCTCCCTCCAAAGATTTTCTATTGGGTTTGGGTCTGGAGACTCGCTAGGCCACTCCAGGACCTTGAGATGCTTCTAACGGATCTACTCCTTAGTTGTTAGAGCCACTCCTAAGTGTGTTTTGGGTCTTCATTTTCAATGCTCTTACTGAGGGAAGCAGGTTGTTGTACAAGATCTCGCGACACATGGCCCCATCCATGGCAGACTGACCGCCATCTTGAACTACTTCCATTTTCTAATAATTGCGCCAACAGTTGCTGCTTGCCTACTGTCCTGTAGCCCATCCCAGCCTTGTGCGGGTCTACAATTGTATCCCTGATGTCCTTACACAGCTCTCTGGTCTTGGCCATATTGGAGAAGTTCGAGTCTGTTAGACTGAGTGTGTGGACAGGTGTCTTTTATACAGGTGTCAAGTTCAAACAGGTGCAGTTAATACAGGTAGTAAGTGGAGAACAAGAGGGCTTCTTAAAGAAAAACTAACAGGTCTGCAAGAACCGGAATTCTTAGTGGTTGGTGGGTGATCCAATACTTATGTCATGCAATAAAATGCAAATTAATTATTGAAAAATCATACAATGTGATTTTCTGGATTTTTGTTTTAGATTCCGTCTCTCACGGTTGAAGTGTACCTATGATTAAAAATTACGTTATGTTGTTCCAAGTTAAATGTTTGTTACAAAACACATGCCCAAAATCTTTTACCGTCCTTGCTTATAATTTATATTAAAGAATCGTTTGAATTGGCAGCTGGATTTCTTTCATTCTCACTGTATTTTTTAGGTACTCAACATCAGGATTCAATGATTCAGTCATTTTAAATAATTGTAATAAATCTCAGTTGTTTGGTCAGAAAAGGGTGAAAAAAAAATATGCATCACAACTGTCTAGAGCTGGGGTCTTCAATTATTTAGGCCAGGGGCCCCTAGGCTGAACAAGAGTCCGAGAAGGGACCCCGTACCACATAACGTAGTCAGTTAAGGCGCATATTAGACTGTGCAGAATGGATGAAAAGAAATCAATATTATTTATGCATCCTGTTATAATGTTAAACACACATCCGGATGGCTTGAGCTGTATGGCAACCAGTGGCTACCGTACCTATGGTAAGCTTATCTTCAGTGTGTAAATCATATTTTTTCCACAAACAGGCCAATTTATCTTTGCTTTTCAGACTTATTTAAATTTTTGAAATAAGAATTCTGGCTTTCAATTTCCTGCAGCATAAAAGCGAAGGATGGAATTCAATTCAAACTCAATTTAAATTGAGCCAAAAGCGTTGAATCATTACAGGCGTTATCTCAGGACGCATTAAGCATTCGGTGCCACAGGGGCAAGGAAACTTCCTTTTAAACAGGTAGTTTTGATGTACAAACGTACAATTTGCAGTTCTGTAAAAACAGATAAAAAGCAACAGCTGGGTACAGGAAATGATTGGCATTTTGATAGAGGACGAATCACTGATTCATTCAATGCCGTTGACTCACTGTTTCACCACGATTCCAATTACGGCCTCATTCAACCCTGCAGCACTGTGACTGTGGTGGATGAAATGACACCAGAGGGCAGCCTAACCTAAAAACATCCCAGTGCAGAGGCATGATGACGCGCTGCCTGAACCCCCTGAACAGTTGAAGTTCCTGTTCCTAGTTCATTGTGAGTTTCATCCTCTGCGGTTTGACAGCCGTTTCTATAGAGATTGCAGCCCTCAGGACAGGGACAGGACTGTACCAAACTCCATTCATTCATGTAATCCCTGATTCATTATACGATTCTTTCTCTTGCCTGCTGTAAACTATGGTTTTATATACTGTATGTATGTATATATATATTACAGTTGAAAATAGAGCTGGGCACTATATCAATAAGATATCGATATTGTGATTTGACACTTGATATTGTCTTAGATGTTAGATATTGTAATATCGTAAATGGCTTAACTAAAATCTTTTCCTGTTTTTTAAGGCTGCGTCACAGTAAAGCGATGTACTTTTCTGAACTTACCAGACTGTTTGATATTGGCGCTTTCACACCAATTTCACACCCACTTAGTCCTTTATATCCACAATACCAATGATTAGTTATCTTAAATCATTGTGTAAATATTTTGTAAAAGCACCAATATCAACTATGCAATATTGCCGCAATATTGTCATTGAGGTATTTGGTCAAACATATTGTGATATCGTTCAGCTCTTTATTGTTTTAAACAAAGTTCAATCCATACAGTTTACAATATGAACACATCACTCCCGGCCCCCCCACTCATCATCACCACATATGCAAAAGGCCTTGGTTGTCAACTGAGGCTTGCCTCCTTAAACAAAAATGACGACAAGATGAAATAATAATAGCCTAATAATTGTTGGCGTGAATCATGTTTTAATGTTAAACATTCATGTGGCACACATCTGTGGATGGCCTTAGTGACTACCTGGACTGTAGGCCAGTAAGCAGTGGGGATTTATATTTGCTAATAATATGTTGGATTAATGTTAAGACCTTTTAGAATTTGAAAAAGGTTTTTCAAAATTAACAATTATTTGAAGGCCCCCCCTGCATTTACTTCGAGGACCCACTTAGGGGTCCCAGACCCCTGTTGAAGATCCCTGCTCTAAAGTAATACACCTAAACTAAAAGTGAAAGTAAGAACTTTCTATTCTAAAACTGTTTTGTGCCATAACTGCATCCATGTACCTAAGGTAAAGTATATAGTTATACATATATATATATATGTTTAGCATGAAGAGTGCCTTGGACATTTTTTTACAGGTTAGTGTGTAAATGACCTGTTTTTATATAGCAGTCCTTTTTCTAGTTTCAATGACCAATCAAAGCACTTTTACATAGCACAGGAACCATTCACCATTCACACACGTTCATACAGCCGAGGCTGCCGTACACGGTGGTACCTGGTCATCAGATAAACACTCACACACATTCACACTCTGACGCACAACTTGGGGTTCAGTGTCTTTCCCAAGAACACTTTGACATGTGACGGCAGGGCCAGGGACCAACAGCCTTCTGACTGGCAGGCGACCGCTCGACCACTAAACCACAGCCGCCCTTTGTGCAGCTCAGTTGAAGTCTTATGGCTTGGACATGTGCCTTCAATGCAATCAAGTCAAAATGAGGCAGTAGTTCATCTAGGCTAATCTTCAAGGAAAACGTGAGCTAACATTATCAAGATGAGAGAAAACCACAATGAATGTTGCTGTTTTCTTCTTATCCCCGGAGGTTTTGGGGACTTTTATGAGGCAGGCAGGTAGGTGTTGCAGAGATCTTTCTCTCCTTTAGACAGCTCATTATTTATCAAGTAAATAAGGATTTCCCCTAATTCAGTTTCTAACTTTAACGCTATGCGAACACATTCCACTTGTGTTTGTCTCCAGTTAGGAATATTGACTTGTAATGATAAACATGCTCTCTTCCCTGTTCGGGCTTTTTTAATTGCTTCAGAAGTCATAAAACTGAATCCTTGAACGCCCTTGCCTGGGAGTAGAGTTGTAACATCTTTGCTGACCAGACAGAGTGGAAGACTTTTATAAGATGAAGACTCCAGCGATTAAAGCAGCTGTTGGGAACATAGTAAAAAACTGCTCTCTTCTTTCTCGTACTTTGCAGTTGTTGCACTCCAGTCAGAATGAAGACGAGAGGGGTGAAGATTATCAACCAGGCTCTGGTGTGCTTTTTACTTCCATCCATCCATCCATGGTGAAAAGGCAGATAATGAAAAGATTTATTTCTAGATTTTATGAATCAATATCAGGTCAACTGAAACAAAGACGGGTTTTAAGTAGGGAATTGATCATTTTAACCCGGTCCCAGTCTTTGTTGGGGTCTGACTGACATTTTAAGTGTGGTTTAATAATGCCTCTAACAGTCAACATGGGTTTAGCTTGGGGTTGAAAGGGTTACACAGGTAGTAAACACTGCTCTGGAACAGTCTGTCCTACAGCAGTGATCAGTGACAGAGACACTTCCTCCACATTTGACACATGTACTGCAATATTTTAGTTTGAAAAGCTTCATTGTGAATATTGACACACAGTTATTAAAAGGTGTTAGAGGAGGAAGTAGATGATATTTCCCCCCTCATTAACACTTTTCTTGCAGGAGAGTCTGCTCAGTCATCTGTTTTACATCTGTACCTCGCAGTACAGTGGTGTACAGAAAGTAGATGTTAGGACAAAGAAATTCTATGGTGACAACAAACCTAGGTCTTCAGACATTTTTTTGTTTAAAAAATACAGGACTTCATATTGTTTATTAATTATGTTAGATGGCTCATTAGAAGGTTGAACAGTCAAACAGGTCTTTGACTTTAATGTCAGCTTAAACAAGCAACACACCCACAATCCCATGTAAAACATCATTAGCATACTTTTACCTTAAGCACATTTAGGAGTTTAAAGGTGCGTGTGACCATATGTGACTTGCTCATTCCCTGCAGGCATTTCTCACAGCCTTGTATAGCCATAAACAACGGCTCCTGAGCGTCATGGAAAATGTTTCTTTTTTTTTCTTTTTGGAGGAACAGGAGGAAGAAGGGGGCAAATGGCAGTGGTTCTAGTTTGGGTTAGAACGTGGGAAAAGACAAAGTGTTGAAGGGAGTATCCATATCAGTGGATTGTGTGGGCAGAAAGGAAGAACATGGCTGATAAGGTGAAGGACAAACAGACAGTAAAAATGTCAGCTGTCATGATGTTCTCTCTCAGCGAGGAAAATTAGCAGGTTGTGCTTTATTGGCAGACAGGAGACATTAGGGATCCAGCTTGCATGTCTGGCCTTGTTCCTGTCTTTAAAGTTTAAATCAAACAGAATGTACAGTACATGGCCACAAATATGTGGATATGCCTGTGGCAGACAAGGCCCTTTAATCAGAGCCTATTATCTCAATGCTACAGTAAACAGTGATGTTGTAGACAATTTTGCACTTCCAACTTTGTGGCAGCAGATTAATAGCCAGTGTAATGGGGCTACCCCATGACTTCATTTAAGCCGGTGGTAGCATTTGTCTTAGCATGCTAAACTAAACTTAGTATGAGCAGTAGCATAGGGCGGTTAGCGTGAGCATTGTAATTAGCATGCGGGCTTGCATCAATGACCCCATGGCTTGTTATTTTATTTCAGTTCATTGAAGTACTAGTCAAAAGACTAGAAATCATGACTGGATAATTACAACACAGGGTTAATTTCAAGTCATTTATTCCAGGTTATTGGATTTACCCATGGTAAATGGTTACGCCATTTTAATGCTACGGAGCCATCACCAGCAGTTAACATCCCATTGACTGCCATTCATTTGGGCGCCACTTTGACAGTGAATAACTTAACATCTGAAGCGTTTCAAGACTCTTTTTGTCTGTTGTTTATTTTTAAGGAAACCACAATGTATAAAATGCTTCATTACCTTCTAGCTCATGTTATGGCTCCGTAGCAGACGTTTTTGTAAAAATAGGCTAACAATTGTGTCATAACCACGAGACTTACCGTCGCATAGTCAACAATTCACCGTATTGTCAGGAGAAGCTTGCAGATAGTTTGGACTTCCATTAGCTGTTTAAGTTTAATTACTAACGCTAACTAGCATGTTAGCTAGCAATAATTAGCCTGTGCCTATGTTGTCTCCTTGCATATAGTACCTACTATTCAGGCATTTTATTTTCCTTCACTGGTCTCCGTCCAGAACAACGGGATCTGTTGGTTAATTTCTTTAACTGTCTATGGTAATTTATAGGGGCGAAGACCTGGAATGGTCCAATGGGCCAGTGTCAGAGGGGTGTACTGGAATGCCTAGAGTTCTCTGTTTTGAGACAATTGTTCAGCATGTAACATTTAATTTCAGGTTTTATGGTTTTTATATGGTGTATTGATGTAGCCAGAAATGTATGGTTTTGTTGATGTAACATAAGGGTGTTTGATTGATTTCCAATTAATTTTGGTTTGTCTTGTAGGAGGGGCTTCTGGTTTAAAGGAAGGAGGCAGAGGCTCCTTTGGGCAGAACAGTGTTGGCCTGGAAGGGTATGTGTCAGATAGTCCAATAGTCTGGGTCTCATATAATCTTTGTTATTGTTGTTATTGTTGTATCAGTTTGTGATGTTAATTTAAAGAGTTAGTACTTAGTTCCCTTCTTGTTGTTGTTTCCATTTTCATTTTTGATCTAGTTTTGCAACAAGTCAACCTTGCAGTACTGCACTTCATGTGTTCAGGTGAGGTAATAAATCAAATCACTAGGTGAAGAACTCCTGAGTCCATGTCTCCTCCTTCCACCATGGGGCTAAACATTACATGCCGGTACTTTTGAGTTTTGAGTCTACAATGTTGAGGGGACTAAACCTAGTGGTGAACCTCAAAGCTCCATGATACACAGTGTCCAGAACATGGCAACTTTGAGGAAAGAAAGCAAGATTACAGTTCGAGTACAGTAAAAAACTGCATTGTGGGATGTGCAAACCACTAACTTGACAAGAAGTAAATGAGACATGGGGAAAGTCGGGAGAAAGTTTGTACCTGCCTAAATGAAATAACAGGACTGAAAGTCGACTTTTCCTGAAGGTAGACTTTTAGATTGTGGTTAAAGACCCTGCATCTGTAGGCGGAAAAAAACTCCCAAAGCCACATTGTTTTAAAGTTTAGTCACTTTATTGTAAAAGTAGATCCATACTTTTAGCAGTGTTTAGTAAAGTACCTCTGAAATCACAGAGCCCAGTCTGCTATCAGTGATTAGACATGGAAGGAGATTTTGACTTTGGCCATGCAGGTTATAATCCCTTTTCACCAACTGTTCATCAAACTGTCAATATAATATTAAAGCCAATAAAAACGCCACTCAAATACAAATAGTATAAAAAGTTTAGAATATTTTACATTTCTTTTTTTACCATTATAAAATTATTATTCCCACCTTTCCACCGTAATCTCATTAAGACGTGAGCGATGTGCCGGCGTTCTACAGTAAATAATGTGAAAATGTATTCATATTAGTTATGTGATATCTGGGAATGTAAAAGAACTGAAAGGAATAATAAATAAGTATATTTAATTTAATTTTAAAAAGTATTACTTTAGAATTTACAATCAATACTGTTTCACTGAAACAGTCAGCTGAATACATTAAGACATCACAGCAGGGCATTGGTCTAAAACTTTCTAATTATTTATCTGTACACTTAAAAAATTGTAAACGTTTCTGACAAAGGAGTGTAGAAACCAGTTTCCAGGATTTTTCAAGACTAGACATAGTCAGTGGAAACAAAGCAAAGAAACTTATTTCATGTATTAAGTATTAAGTACATCTTATAACTCTCCAGCTGTTTTTAGCGTTCTAATAAGTGTGCTGTCTGGCGGAGATGGAGCTTGACAGCGGTGTCACATGTTCAGAAGGCGTTCATCCAGCCGGGCCACCATGGTGGACACCAGCTTCTCCAGGTGCTTGGCCCTCTGCCTGCCTGTCTCCAGCACTTCTTCGTGGTTGGCCTTCTCCTGGCTGTCGTAGTCCATCACCGAGCGGTTGGTGATTAGTGATAGGGCAAAGACACGCATCCCGGCGTGGTGGGCCACGATTGCCTCATGCACGGTGCTCATCCCTGCCGCAAACACAAAGAGGAGGTGAGAAGTTACGCTGCAAATATTCAATAGTAGTCAGTGTCCCTGTTAGTTATGCCTACCATTCACTAGAACAGGGGCCCTTAACGTTTTTTAGGCCAAGGACCCCTTACCTGAAAGAGAGACGTAGCAGGTACCCCC
Source organism: Etheostoma cragini (assembly GCF_013103735.1). Lineage (NCBI taxonomy): Eukaryota > Metazoa > Chordata > Actinopteri > Perciformes > Percidae > Etheostoma > Etheostoma cragini. The sequence continues at coordinate 20,314,470 of NC_048418.1, read as the reverse complement.
TACACCATATAAATATTGTATTTAATTGAGTTGCATAACAAACTGGGCCTAAAGAGTGGCCTAAAGCCTATACACATACCCTCTTATGGTGCCATATAACACTAAGCTATTAAAATGATTTATTCATATATCATCTTGTATTAATGTCAAACACAAAGTGAATCCATAAGCTTAACTGATGGATACCATAGTGGCTACCTTACAGGCCAGTAACAATATCAACGTTTTTGACGTTGTTGTTGTTTTAGAGAACTAGGCCGATTTACCTTTGCTAAGAATATGTTGGACTCATAATTTTGCGGGCTCCCCTGCAATGACTGAGGACCCCTTAGGGGTTGTGGACCCCCTGTTGAACATCACTGCACTAGAAGAAATATTAAAGTCTGATACCATGTCACATCCAAAGACAACCTGTCATAATGTCCCCATAGGTTTTTTGGTTACAGACTAGCAGTGGTAGAGGATGTACTGAATCTCAATACTAAGTAAAATTACAAATAACCAGAGACATATTTACTTTAGCAAAAGTAGCACAACAATGACCACCCTACTTAACTGTGCTTTAAGTATTAAAAGTAAAAGTACCTACATAACAATTTATTATCTTAATGTCTTTATTCTAATAATAAAAAAACAACAACATAATGGTCTGTGGCATTTTAATTCAGTTAGTTTTAGGTTAACGTAGTTGTGATTACCATCTGCGGCCCAGTTTACATTCTGACTTACAATTCTGGTTATCTATCAGGATGATCTGTTTTTGAAACTCGACTTTGCATTATTTCCCATGGGACAGTGAATGCTGCAGACATTTATCTAGTGAGAACACACAGGCTTGGACAAGAAGTACGTGGCTTCACAGCTGAGGAGGACGCGGAGTGTTTTTAAGATAAATATACCGATGGTATATTCACCCTATGTAAATGGCTGCTTCACATTTGACCAAGCAGAGCATCAGGAGCAGCAGCAGTAACGGGAACAGCGATATTATCATAGACAGTGAAAGAAATGGACCAACAGATCCCGTTGCTCAGGACGGAGACCAGTGAAGACTATTAGAAGCACTTTTCCGGTGAGTGCTGAACGTCACTGCGCGGCCTCCAACTGAGCATGTAGATGTGGCGTGAGCAACCTGTCTGAAAGTTGTAAGTCTTCTGGTAGCTGTGCCAAGAGAAATCTCAATCATTCCCAATCAGCAGAGACGGAGATCCTAAGTATATGTCAGGAGATAACACAGCACAGGCTACTTACTGCTAATTAAAATGCTAGTTAACATTAGTAATTAAACCTAAACAGCTAATGGAAGTCCAAACTGTCTGCAAGCTTATCCTGACAATACGGTGAATTGTCGATTATGCAACATCGCATGGTTCTGACCCAATTGTTGTTATGACCCCTATTTTTACAAAAACGTCTGCTACGGATCCATAACAATGTAATGGAGCCTTTTATACGTTGTCCTGTTTCTTTAGAAATAAATAATGGATAACTTAAGTTTTTAAACGCTTCAGATGTAAAGTTATTTGCTGTCAAAGTGATGTTAAAATGAATAGCAGGACAGCTGGCTAATGGCGGGTGAGTGCTTGGTAGCAATAAAATGGCGCCATATGAGCTACACTTTGTGGAGGTTGGCTTCCTCCCTTGGGTAGCACTGGGAGCAGTACGTCCCTGGGCAATAAAAACTATTAAAAGGTCTTGGCGTGGCCATAGTGGGATTCGTAATATTGCGACGGGTACAGGGAGATGGACGGTGCAGGAGCCGCTGCTGAAGGCTTACCTGTGGACTTTTGGTAGGGGAAAAAACTGTTGTGGTACAGTCAGACATTTGAAATGAAGGGGAAGTGTGGATTTGTTAATATATAAAGTTCAAAGGCCACATTCTAATTTGGTGGTAGTAGTATGTAGTAGTAGTATGTAGTAGTAGTATCAGTAGTGAGTAGTGAGTAGTTCTTTCAACATGCTGTTTATTGGGATTGGTCAACTGATCATACTATATACTGGTAAAGTACAAATATTTATCTGCAATTTAAATGAACTTTGTAATGCACATGTGTGCAATTTATGAGAGCATCATCCTGCTTTATACAAACTTTGCAACATAAAAACTTTGAAGTTGCTTAAATGAGAGGTTTTGAATGACTGTGACAAGTCTTTCTATGTGTTAGTCACAAGGTTAGTCACATCACACCATCTGCCCTCTGTCTAATATAACAGAACTATTGGGCACTCAGCTTGTGGTGCTCAAAGCGCCATCAAAATACAATAACTCAACAAAAATGTCTCTTTGCAGAAATCCTTTATCAAGATAATTCACAGACCTGGTTGTGACCAGTTTCATGTCACATGATGTGTGTGGAACTCACCAACAGCATCTGCACCCAGACTGTGCAGCATGCGACACTCAGCAATGGTTTCGAAGGAGGGACCTCCCAGGACGCAGTACACCCCCTCCCGCAGAAAGTTGTCGTAGCCCAGCTCTGATGCCACATCACGAGCCAACTGACGCAGCTCGCGGTCATAGGCGTCAGACATGCAGGGGAAACGGACGCCGAACCTGAGAGGGGGAGGACAGGTTGAGTCAACCACACAACTGAGCTATAAAGTACTTAGAAAATTCCCCCTAAATGACTCAGTTAACGTTAAAGCAATACACCGTGACACATTCTGAGATTGGTTATGTCCTCATGATGACAACCAAAGACAGAACTGGTGTACACTGGGCATGGAAGATATGTAATGTCCAGGTCACTCCAGCAGTTCATGGATTTGAAAATAAACTCTGACGTTAGATGATCTGACATTACACAGACTTTTGCTCAGAAGCTACAAGACACGTTAACCCTTGTGTTGTCTTTCCATCAAATTGAAAATCAACACTTTTGTTATCATTGTTTTTATCTTCTTCCTACATTTTTGTCCCTTTTTTATACACTTTTGACACTTTTTTTTAAATTTTTGTCACTTTTGACGTGTAACACTACATAACTCTAACTTATTAACTTTGGTTTTAGAGTTATGTATGGTCAAACCTCATGTATAGGAAATTTAGAGTTAGAAAAGCAGAAATTTTTGAATAATTTAGACTAAAATTAAAGGAATATATGTTGATGGATAATCAGACTGGAATATGTCAACTTTTACTCAATACTATTTAAAAAACACTTCAATGTTTTTTTTCCAAATGCTATAAAATTGAATAAGACGCCCCAAAATTAATGATAGTAGAGATTTGTACTTGCCAAAGACCAAGGGGGGTCAATCGTGTTATTTTGGATGACACTGATACAGGAAAACGGGTCAATTTGACCCGAGGACAACATGAGGGTTAAAGAGTTTTGATGCGTGTTAAAGCCTCCGGCCAGCAAGGAACAATAGGAACTTTTGTTAACACTGACATCAGCTTATCGTCGCTCCAGGGCTGAAGTCTGGCAGTTTTGTGTGGGAGGGGAAAAAAAGAATAAAATATAGTGGGGGAGGGGGAAAACTGGGTAAAGCTTAGCCATTTAAAAAAAACGACTGAGTCAGAAAGGAGATACTCATATGATAACTACTTTTTGATTTGATGATCCATTTAAAACATTCCAGGCCAAATAATGTGAAAAACCTTTGCACATGATGTGGAAATACTGGTTGTTTTACGCATTAAACACGTCAACTTTGAATGTAAAGTATTAACCAAATGAAGCCTCAATATTAACAGTATCAGCCTCCACCTACCTGTCATCATTTGGTCCAGCCAGCGGGTTGATTCCAGCGAACCCCGGCATGTTGATGTGGTCCTTGAGGATCATGACGTCTCCCACTTTGTAGTCCTGGTTGAGGCCTCCAGCCGCGTTGGTCAGGATGATCGTCTCCACGCCCATCAGCTTGAAGACACGCATGGGCAGCGTAATCTGGAGAACACAAGGTAAGGTGAGAAACCCTTGGACACACTAATATGAATAAAATGACTGCTAGGGTTAGGGCTTTAATGCTGTGTAAATATAAGAATCACTTGCAGGCCAACTGCACAAACCTTGCTTGACACAAAGATAAGGGGACAGAATCCAAAGTGCTTGTTTTTCAAAAGCATGTGTTAAACTCAAGGCTCTCGCAAATTTTAAACTGGCCCGCATATCAATTTAGGTTCCCAACTAATGTTGGCCACACTGGTTGTACACCACACCAAAGAGACAGGAATTGTTTTTCGCAGTGTAATTAAAAGCAGAATTTGACTCGGCATATAGAAAAGCTACATGAGGCATGCAATTATACAGTCAAAGATATCTTAATTAACCACATAACTACATGTCTGGCCCTTTTTGAGATTCTCATTTCCAGTGTGGCCCTTAGTTAAATTGAGTTTGTCACAGCTGCGGAAAAGGGAGGGAACATATCTGCTAGTAAACCTGCACGTCACGTAGTACAGGCAGTACACAGAGCATCACACAATGTCAGTGATGAGAAGATCTTTGCAGGTTTACTGCACTGGATTAATAACATTTGTTATCGTGATTATGATTTCTGCTCCCAATGATCACAAAAATTGAATAATTGAGAAAAACAATTATTTAGCTCATTACATTCATTTATCTTTTTCCACTGTTTAAGTTACTTGCAACATTTTTCCAGAAGTCAATGGGTAATCGTGTTAAATTATCGTGATTTCAAGATTCATCACAATAATCGTGATCATATTTTTTCCCATAATCGAACAGCTCTAGGCTGAGTTAAAAAACAACGTTTTGGGCGCCCGGCGCCCATGTCACTTGCCCCTCTCTCTCTTTCATCTCTTCAGCTGTCCTGTCAATTAAAGGCTATCTTGTTTTGTTTGAAAATACTTTGAACTTCAACAAGAAGTAACGTCCCTCAACATCGCTTAGAGCACCCTTAAATTACCCGACAATACAGAGGCCTACAAGTCCAGCTAAAAGTGACAGATTGACACAACTGTTTGCATCATTTTCACTTTCTAAAATGTGATGATTTTTCTGCATTGAGTACTTATACTTTTAATACTTTTAAGCACATTATCCTGGTGATACTGAGATACTTTTACTAACGTAACATTGTCAATGCAAGACTTTTACGTGTAACAGAGTATTTTTACAGTGTGGTATTGTGTTTATGTCGCCGTCATATCCAAGCTAAATTTGTATTGCAACGGAAATTTCCCTTAAACAAATTTGTTTCTGGAATCGATTTGGAAATCAAATTGGGACCTTGTAAATCAGAATTAAATTGATTCAGGTAATCAGTGACAACACCCAGTCCTAGTTCTTTCACTAAGGTAAAAGATGTGAATACTTGTTCCACCACTGCTAAACTTTAACATATGACTGGTAATCTTTTCTCACCTTCTGGATGGAGTAGCCCTCGTACAGGTGGAACCTGCCCTGCATGCAAACACATGGCTTCCCTTTAAGAGTTCCAAACACCAGCTGGCCAGCATGACCATGCACTGCAACACACACACACACACACACACACACACACACACACACACACACACACACACACACACACACACACACACACACACACACACACACACAAACACACACACTTAGTTAGCCACCCATTGCATTTGCTTAGAGCCCATAGACATGTTAACAGCTGTTTTTCCAGAAAGCTGCCAACTGTGCATACCTGTGCTCCGGGGGAAGTTGGGAATGTCACAGTATTTGAAGACCTGTGGGTCCTTGATCATCTCAGCCAGTCCCCCCAAACCTGAACCACAGACAATTCCCACAGTGGGCCGCACCTGTATGCTGGACAGCAGCCAATCAGCTGTGGTCCGACACTCCTCGTAGCTTTCAATGAGAGAGTCAGAAAAACAAAGATCAGTCACCTATGTACTAAGCCTGATGTGTTGGGTGTTGCTTTTCGATTTAAAACTCCTGAAAAATATCATCGACATCATACACACATCGTACACTGTTACACAATGTAAACACAGCGGCATTCCTTATTTACCCCCTCCGTCTCTGTGTGCACGTTGTGCTGCATTCAGGTACAAGGAAATAAACAGAAACATCTGATTTAACAGAAGGCGCGCACACACACACACACATACAAAGAATAGACACACTCCGACACCGTAAACCATAGCCCATATTATGTAATAAATATGTATATTATTATGCCAACAATGCGATGAAGCACATGTGAGGGCTCCACTGTAAAATCTATCCATCCCTTTGGAACTCAATCCATCTTTAAGCCTTCATACACATATTAACAAGTTTAGAAACTCTTTTCTTTGCTAATAAAACAAAATCATTACACAAGTTAGACAAATCCATACAAACAACATAATAATAAATGCTAGCATTAATACAATACTAACAAAAACCTACTTTGAAAGATCATTTGTGTAGTGTGGCTAAGAAACATGACCCATAACATAGGTGCTACATATTTACACCTTTAGGTTACTTGGTGTAACTTGTGAGTGTGTGTGCGTGTGTGTGGAAGCATAAAATGGAAATTCTCAAAATTGTAGGCCTACTGTAATTGAGTAGATGTGCTTAGTTTTGTATCTTGTGTTTTGTATCTTTTTCTTTGGCGTCGGCATATCCTATAAGTACAGTGGCAGTCATCCCGGGCTGTCTTGCAACGTTCGGGGCATCGTGCAGTAAAGCCATATAACGTGTCACAAAGTGTAAAAATAAAAGCCACAGCAGCAGAAGAGAAGCCACCTCTGTGAGTAATAAGGCGTCAGTGACCCCCCCATGCTGCTGTATGGGAGTCAGTTATGGACCACCTACAGCAGGCACCTGGGAACCCTGGAGCAACATCATCTAAAGATATTTAACCCCTATGTTGTCTTCCCGTCAAAATTGAACATCAACACTTTTGACGCTTTTTTTCAATGTTTTTCACTATAAAAAAAACCTTTAACACTAACTTATTAACTTTAGTTTAACAGATATTTTTTGATTTGATGGTCAATACATTTTAAAGGACATTATACATAATATTTGAATGTTAAAAGCAGAATTAGGAATTATTTAGACTGAATTAAAAAGGAAAGTATGTAAACCTTTACTCAATGCTAATTTAAAAGCATTTAAAAAACATTTTTTAAATACCGTAAAAATTAAAATTAAAATGAAAACGGGTGAATTTGACCCGAGGACAACATGAGGGCTAAGGAAGATTCTAAGGATCAACTGGGAGGACAGACGTACCAACATGGACATTTCGATGGACTGCCATGTTATTCGCATGTCCAACACTTGTCTCCCTCAAACAGATCCTGGGCTATACTCCCAATTGAAGGCGAACATTGCGTGTCCCCAGTGGTCCAAAAAAACGCTTCAAGGATAGCTACAAGTTTAAAATTCCAGTAAGCAACTGGCGTTTGGACAGGCGTTGGACAAGCGTTGGACAGGCTGGAAGACAACTGCGCAGGACTGTGTGCCATGAAATGTCGCGGAGACAAAGCGACAGCATCGCAAGGATAAAGAGAAACAGGCTGCTCTACCTCTCACCACCTCCACTATCCCATGGCCTCACTGCACCATAATACGTGTAGGCTACCCACTAGAAGACCACCCCACGGAGAGGACAGCCATCCTTGCCGATTATGAGACGTGACGTCATGGCGGAGCCACGCGCCAAGTTGGGGTTTTCCGTCCCATCGGTGAGCAAAGCTTTCCGCGCTTTACAAGAGTCGTCAATTCCACGGAGCTCCCACGCCATTAAAAAGATCAAAGGATTGAGCCGCATCCTCACGAGCGTTTCATCCGCGCGCTCCTCAGTCCGTTTTTAATTTACTTAAGTCTAGCAGTTTATATCAGTTTTTTTACAGCAGTATGTAATCATAGCCTGAGTGTGTCTGTGTCTCTGGTATTTGGGGGAAATGTAGCTACATTTAAAGGGATTTAATTTCAAGTTTTACAGCCTCCACATGTTGTAACATGAGCGATGGAGCCCCTATGACGTAGGCTATGCCTATCACAGCAAAATTATCATAGGCTACATGTTATAACAGTAGGCTATGCTAGCTTTCTAATATGGTAGCTATAGTAGCCTAAATACGTATGTACTCACCCAGACACAATCTCGGAAAAGGACAGCATGGTGAAACGTGATGCAGGGTCAGCAGGTTGTTCCACGTTGAACTGAGCCGGTGGATGTATTCAGAAGCGGTCTATGCGGGCTTCCTGATGGAGGGACCAGTTTTTAGGTTCACTAGATCCCCACCCATAAGTCGACACATCCCCTTCACGTCACAGCCCTGCAGAGGCTCTGATTGGTCGAAATGCAGGCGTTGTTGGGATGTGCTTCAGATGCGCTCGTGTTCACCATAGTGAACACACACCCAACACTAACCAATCATGTGTTCACCCACCCTCCCCCAGCACACACACACACACACACACACACACACACACACACACACACACACACACACACACACACACTCACACACACACACGCACACAAACCGGAACACGTTTTTAAAGGCATATGGCACCTTTCAAACACAGCAAATAGCAAAGAAAAAGCGATAGAATGGCATTTAAAACAATAACCCAAAACAGAATAATACCAATAATCTAATTAAATAATGATGTAATAAAAAAAGATAAAACACATGAGTTCTTATCTAAATTTAAGCCAAAGAGTTCCTATAAAATGCGTAGTAAAATGAAAAGAGGATCACTCTGAATCAGACTTACACAAACTGACACAAGAGATGAATGTGTTCTACCTCATTCATGTTTTAACTGCTGTCAAATTTGGTGCGCATTGCAAAGTTATAGTTGCAAAGATTTGAGTAAAATATGCAGTTTGAAATGATTTCAGCTGAGAAAAACACATAGGCTACTAACACTCAAAACCCTCAGTTAGGCTACAGGCTATGCATCAAATTTCAATGAAACAATCATTGTGTCATCAATATTAATAAATCTCTCTCTCTCTCTCTCTCTCTTTCAGTTTCATGTTAAATCTGTTTATTGATCCCCAATGGGGAAATTACAATTTACACTCTGTGTCCACACTTGTCCTCGACTACACACACATGCCAGAATCTGCACATGCACTAATGAAGAGATGTCAGAGTGAGTGGACTGCCAGCTGAAACCAGCGCCCTGGACGGTTGGGGGGTATGGTGCCTTGCTCAACAGCACCTGGCAGTGCCCTGGAGGTGAAGTAGCTTCTCTCCAGCCACCAATCCACACTCCCTACTTATTGGTCCACACAGGACTTGAACCAGTGACCTTCCGTTCCAACCCAACTCCCAATGGACTGAGCTACTGCCTCCCCACTGTGGCTTTATTGGCATGAGAAAAAAATACATCAGTGTTGCTAAAGCAAGAGAACAGACATACATGCAAACAGCAACATTGAGTAACTACATCTGATATAATAATACAAGAAAACAGGATACTTATGATTTAATTGTAGATACAATTATTACAACTCTCTCTCTCTTTCTCTCTCTCTCTCTCTCTCTCTCTCTCTCTCTCTCTCTCTCTTGCACACACACACACACACACACACACACACACACACACACACACACACACACACACACACACACACACAAATGGTCCGGCTGTTAAAGGGCCAGGTGGGTAGTTCACTACCATGAGTCCATGACGCCAGTGTCTGATTTTTCCACATTATCATTTTGATATTTAGCATTTTCCAGAAGACCCAAGCAGCTATTTAAATAGTTTATTTATTATAAGAAATATTGGAAATTTTCTCAATACATACAAAAATACACTTCATCCTTCAGTTTATCACAAACATTAAAAATGACCATATTCAGAGATTCATGGTTTATACTTGAGTAAAAAGATGTACTATATTTTCCTTTGGGATAGTAGTGGAGAAATCAAATAATATGTAATTAATTGGAAATACTCATGTAAAGTACCTTGAATTTGTACAGTTTTAAAGCCAAATGTACTTAGTTACATTCCACTACTGGGTTAAATGTAGATGTTCTCTTGTTTTGCTATTTTACAGATGAGACTCTGAATGAATCAGGTTGTTCCTCGCTCTGTCAGGATGTACCTGTTGTGTTGGTTTTGTGTTATATAATTAACCCCTCCGGTGCAGCTGTAGGCCTACTGTTTGTGAGATGGCCTAGAACACATACTGGAGAAGGGCGTCTTCCCTGAAACATCCGTGTGGTAATAACGTGTTTATTGCAGGTTTGGGACTTATTGCCTTTGTAAATCAAACTACCCAACAGTATATAAAGGAGATAAAGTCAGCACAACTTTAAACATCTACAGTGGTAATATGCAACAAACACATTGATGCAGCATTGATATCAATCCAGAAACATAATAACTGTGACAGGGAACATTTTGCAGGATGATTACTTCTAGCCTACCTTTGATCCTTTAAGTAAAGCAGCTGAAGTTATTTACTTACAAAGTGTTGATACTTTTACGAAGTAAAGGATCTGAATACTTTTTCCACCATTGGATCAGACCAGTGTTGTAGTCGAGTTGCAGGCGAGTTCCCAGTGTTCAAGTCCAAGTCCAATTCCGAGTCTGAGTCACTCGAGAAGAGTCTCAAGTCCAGAGACTTGCAACTCGAGTCAGAGTCAAGGACCCGAGTACACCATCACTACACTCCTTTACTCTACACATAAAAGTACTATGAAACTTCATCCAACTTCCAAGTCCTGTTTCATGAATGGTCAAGTCCAAGTCATCAGTGCACAAGTCCAAGTTGAGTCCAAAGAATAGGAACTCGAGTCCAGTATTTGAGTACTGCATCACTGCTTCAGACAAGCACAACCTTTTCAGCACTGTTCAGCAGTGAGCTTGAAAGTCTGCAGTCTGTGAGCAGCAACACTACAGAGAAGCCAAAAACATGACATACCAGACACTAACCCTAACACTACACATACTAATTATGGTTAGACTAAAGATTCAGTGTTTACAGACAGTAAAAAGGCAAAGTTTGTCGTCAGGCCTGAAGGGAACGGCTGTACGTGGTTAAATTCATTCACTTGGGAGTGTGAAAGTGCTCAACACATTTGTAGTGGGCCACATAATTTAGGAGATAAGTGTAGGTTGGACATACTGGGTTTGTTCTCCGAGCATTGCTGAGTAGATTGATTGCATTTTAGCCTGATGGTGATATAAGTAAAAACATGAAGATTTATTCTTTTGAGGTCATGACTGTTTACAGGAAATGCCCCAGAAGAAGTCTGGCCGTTGGTGTACAACATCTGATCATTCGTCATAGTTTTTGACTAAGTGTCAAAATGTTGTTAAGTAAAATATTATCAAAAATAGTATCAAAACTAAAATTGGGAGTACATAATGATCTCTGTCAGCATTAAGTCGTTCTTTTATGTAATATCTATCTATAAATTACAGGAATGTCTGTCTGTCTGTCTCAAACCGTTAATGCGATTGATTTCAGACTTGCGATTGATTTCAGACTTGACATGTGTCTTGCTACGGGCATGACTAAGTGCAGTGAAATGCAAAAGATATGGTTAAATAGTGATTTGCAATGCGATTAAATAACCGGGCAGATTCATCACTTTTCATCAGACTCACCCTGGTCGGGTTAAGTACGTCGCCAAAATACTACCACAAATCCCCTACTTCCCCGTTAACCGTCATCCACTAAACCTGTAGCCTGTGGAATTTAACACCTCTGCTGAAATTTTGTTAAATTTATGTTAATGTTAACGATCAGACACGAGATCACAAGTTCTCTCTCTCTCTCTCACACACACACACAAGTTCCGGTTCTGGTGGTTGATTAACGGAGAGATGTGCTGATTAGCTCTAAGAAAGGGCCAGGTACTGCCATGAGTCCATAACGCTAATGTCTGATTACTTCACATTGTCATTGTGATATTTTGTGATTACATTCGGAATCTGCAGTGTTCTCAGGTAAATACAGTCGAGTATTACAATAGTCTTCCTCTGATGCAGAAGAAGCCTACACTGTAAGTCTGTAGGCCTAGTAGCTATACAGTGGAGTGGCATGTTATGTAAGTGGTTTGGGGTTTTTCTGTAAGTCATTTTGGTATGATTGGGGTTTAAGGAATTCTACAAGCAACAATACCACAGGCAAAGTAAGCATTCAATTCCAAACAGGCACATTTTCAATGGCAACTGCACTAGTTATTATTGATGATGGCTGAGGTGGGGACATTTTGTGTGTATTGTCTGTGTGTGTGTGTGTGTGTGTGTGTGTGTGTGTGTGTGTGTGAGAGAGAGAGAGAGAGAGAGAGAGAGAGAGAGAGAGAGAGAGAGAGCAGCACAGAGCAGCCAGTGTTCTGGTTACAAACTGTTATGTAACTGTTGATTTGCATTCACACAGTTGTTAGGGGGGTTCATACTGGAGTGTCAGCCAAACTTGCCGTCTCTCCCTGCATACTAATAACAAGGGGAAGAGATTTGCATTGATTAAAAAAACATGAGCATATACAAGTTTTAGTTTCTTTGCTCAGTTTCGCCCTAAGGAAAAAGTTTGTGTTTGTCCTTTAGAGTTTCCAGAAACACCTTGCAAGTTTAATGTAAGGCCTACTCATCGTTACATTACATCTCATGTCCTTTAGCTAACACTTTTTGTTGAAAATGACTTACAATTGCGCCCCGATCATATCACTTGTCTGCTGTACAACTTTCTTATTGGCTACATTAGCCCTAATACATAACCTGGACTATGGTCATACCATCTACATCTTTTAACTTAATCCCTGTTACATAATGTTCTTATTCTTATTCAGTTAGTCAGTTTATAGGCTATGTTTATATTTTATAGTTCACATTTTCACTACCATTACACACAGTCTACAATAGTATCTCACCTTATCATGGTCATTGCATTTCTGTGAGTTATTTTTAATTTTATATATGTATGATATACTATGTGTATATGTGTTTGTTGTGTTATGGTTGTCTTTCTACTGGATGCCGTATGGATTAAATCTATCTATCTATCTATATATGTCAGCAGTTGCACGCCTGTGGAGCAACAAGGGGTTATGTGCCTTGCTCAGGGACACATTGGCTGAGGTATCGCAGTGGGACTTGAACCCAGATCTCCCACACCAAATCCATGTGTCATTTCCACTGCACCATCACCACCACCACTGTCTTATTGCCATGTTTCTTTTTCTTTCCTGCACATTGTACATCTATCTGATGAGTGTCGTAGTAATATACAAAATCATATTTTACGTCTTAATTGCAGTTCCAGTTCCAGTGCATAATAAGAAATCAAACAACAGTTTTACCTTCTTTCATGCAGTTTCTAAGCTACCAATTGAACTAGAAGCCATTTTCCTCCCTGGTTTCTGTGTACGGTGGTGTGCACACAGATACAAGTCTTAAGGAGGAAGCAATTTAACCATATTGTCAAGAAACAAACTGGACCATCTTATTGTGTTGTACCATCTGAACGTCTATACAGGCCTATATGCATTGATTTTTTCAATTGACTTTAAACAAAGTGGTTCTAGAGATGGCGCTTTTGGTTGGTTGAGGGTCTGTCAGTCCATTACTTCAGACTGAAATATCTCGACTAGTATGACGACACTACAATGGTTGGACTCATCTCAAAGGGAGACAAGGCAGCCTACAGAGAGGAGGTCCTGAACTTGGCAGCTTGGTGCTCGGAGAACAACCTGGCTCTGAACACCAAGAAACCCAAGGAGATCATCGTCGACTTCAGGAAGAACAGCACCGACCTAGCCCCCCTGTACATCAACGGCACCTCATCTCCGCTGACATCTCCTGGACAGGCAACACACAGCGGCCATCAAGAAGGCCCAATAGTGGCTACACTTCTTGAGGGTCCTCAGAAGGTACAACCTGGACTCAAACCTGCTGCTTATCTTCTACCGCTCGTCCATCGAGAGTCTGCTGACGTACTGCATCGCAGTAGGATACGGCAACTGCACCGGGCAGACAGGGAGAGGCTGCAGAGGGTTGTAAGGTCAGCACAAAAGCTCATTGGCCGCCCTCTCCCCTCCCTGATGGACAGCTACACCTCCCGCTGCCTCAGCAGAACAGAGAACATCACCAAGGACAGCACTCAACTGGGCTCTGTTCTGTTTGACCTGTTGCCCTCAGGAAGGCCCTACAGGTGCATCAGAGCATGGACTAACAGACTCAAGAACAGGTTCTTCCCAAAAGCCATAACCACCCTGAACTCACACATGCACTGACATCACTCCAAAGCCTACCCCCGGCCCTCGGACTTTCTTCTTCCACCTATTGTTCAATACTGATATACAATACCTAAAAGGACACTGGAATTATGTATATATTATGCAGATGTATTTAATATTTAACCATTATATTTCATTACTGTGCAATATTTATTTATTTATTATCAGTACTTAACCATTTCTGACTGAACAGCTGATCAACCTCGGACTGAGTTTTTTTGTGGAAGGAATGGTAATTGTTTTGTAACATGTTTTACTCCCTACATCTTAAAAGAATCTAGGCTGTATTTGTATTTGCTAACTTTTCATAACAGTTTTTTGTGACTGTTATTGCCACTCTTGATTCTAACCCCCACCGGCCCGTCAGACA
>NC_048418.1:20282442-20294942 GCF_013103735.1 Etheostoma cragini | reverse complement strand
GGATGTATGGCTTTTCTAGGTATATTGACAATGTAGGGGTTTCTGAGCAGTTTCCAGGACAGAAGTGCTTGCCATCCAGTAACCCAAAAAATGCAAATCTCCAAATGTCAAAAGCTTTTGATACCACATCACAGCATCACAGTTTTTATGGAGTTCCCCAGGATCTTAGTTATTGGGGGAGTTTGGAGGGTTTTCCTCAATTCATGTGTGGTCAAAAATGGTTACATTTTGCAGCAAATCTATGTAACAAATGGTTTCAACCCAGACATTGGTGCCACAAGACATCATAAGACATGATTGAGCATGGGAAGGGCCATCACATAATATTCCAATATTCCAAACCCTTATCCACTCCTAACCTTCAACATTTGAACAAGTGCCAAACAGAAAACAATGTTAATCACAGATGCATGACTAGAAAGAAAACTCACACAGTGCTGAGCTGCATCTCAGACTGATCTTCGGGCTCCCAGCTGTCAGATGAATTATCTCTTCTATTTGGCATATACTGTTGAGATGTTGGGGGCTTAAAACACGGATAAACTGATGAGGCAGGGCCCTGAGACAAGATTCTCTTCCAAGAGACAAGTCTTCCATGTTGACATGCAATTTCACAGCCACTCTACTGAGGTGCTCTTGAGCAGGAAATTGAATCCTTTTCCAGCTCTAAGGATGCGGCAATGTTATATTATACACTAGCCTCTATCTTTGTTTAACATCCTTCAAGTAGCTATCACACAATAACACACAAAAATACCACAATACGTTCAAATCAAGGCCTTTTCTGAACTTTGCATCAGACTCTTCAGGACATTTGACTAATGGTCCTAATCCACTCCCTCCACCTCTCCCTCTTTCAGTTAAATAAGGCTTTTTCACCCTCTCCTGAGGCAGGGGAAGGGGCCGTATTCACCTCACGGACGGCCCTCTTTATGTGTTTGAGCCTAACAGGACGCTCCGTACAGACGTTCTTGGACACAGCAAACGGCGGGCACACTAGTTATGAATAGGGGGCTCTGTGGTGCCCCCTAAAAGACTGTTTGTGTGTGTAAACGTGTGTGTGTGTGTGTGTGCACACTGCAGAGGGTTGTCTATTGGGGCTGTTTGTTGGCGTGTGCACATGTGCCTGAGTGCATTTGTGGGGAGGGTACATGTGAGGACATGTGCATCTGCGTGTGTTTTTGTGCACTAATTTGGAAATTGTGCATTAAGTTGGTAGTTGAGGGGGATGCAACAACAAGTGCAACATCACTGGATGAAAAAAGTTGTATTTTAAACCTTAGTCAGTGCTTTTTCAAGACCACAGAATTAGAAAGGAATTTATTCTTGGAATTGACTTGGTAATTGGTGCATACATGCACAAACAAACAAATACATAAAACATTAATAGCAATGAACAATAAATACAGAAACAAAAGCGTACAAATATGTACATACAAATATGCACATACAAATATGTAGAAAATGGCTTTTTAAGTAGTTAAAGTAAATTTGAGGCCCCCTGTGCAATTCTGATTTTGAATTGAGACTCGGGGTGGGATTGGCAAACAATTATTACAGCAATTACACAGACGTGAGAAGAACACAACATGAATTCTCGAGTGAGGGAGAGAGAGAAAGAGGGAAAGAATAAAAAGTGAGAGAGAGATGTCCCTTATAAAGCCAAGTCCTGTCTCTGTTAGAATTTGGGAGCAGTGAGACCGGGCGTTCGGTCAGAAACAGGAGCTCCATGAGTCAATGACTGTCTCCATAACTCTCCTCAATGGTTTATCAGTGTTGTGGGACGCAGGCTGCTGAAGTAACTCTTCTTGCAGAGTTACAGTGCCAGTTGTCCCAGTGATGCAAGGCGGCATATAACAACAAAGCAGACATGTGGACCCAAGGCTGAGGCTCGGGGGCTCCCGACTACTCTCTGCACCGCACAGTTATATTGCAGTTCCACCTGTAAAGGTAAGCAAAAACCCATTTCTCAGCAACACATTGCAATGAAAATATCTGAGAAATACACAAAGAATTTTTCATGGCCAAAAAGTATATTTGTTTCTTAAATTTGGAAATGAACAAATATTTCTCATAGGCTGCAGTTAAGGTAAGTTTTTTTCCCTACCTACCTGGATATTGACTTATGTGTGTGCATTGCTCCATCATTGTTATTTTTCCATGGTAAAAAATAGTACAAAGCCAATTAAACTATTTATCCGCAAATTAGGAATCTGTAATTTAGACAGTTTTTTAAAGTTTGAAATTAATGTGAAAACAGAAACTCACAAAAGCCACATTGTTCTTACATTAATCGACCAATTCTTAACGTTGGAGGGACAATGTTCATTTGTCTAGGAAAATCTGTAATAAACATGACAGTAAGAAGCATCACAATGATTGATGACTTGTTCACAGCTGCATTATGAACTGTGGCCAAGTTTGAAGCTGTCCTCTAAATAACCCTCTTATGTTGTTTTGTGCGGAGACATCTGGGGAGTTTGGCGCTAAGCTTCACGAGATGTGCATCAGAGGTGAATGAAGTTGAAATATCTTGTCAGCGTTCACATGTCATCAGTGTATTGGATCTTAGAGCATCAGCTTTGACATATACTGTCAGTTTCTTTCATCCTATCATTGTATATATAATTAAAACAGACCATTTCTATTCTCTAAATGCACCAAAGAAGATAGAATACAGCTTTTAAGGTTATTGATAAAAAACGAAATTTGAGTTTAAATCTGTTCACAATGTGAGCCAAACAAAATCCATGCTCATCAAACATTTATTTAGAGCTTCATCAGCACTCTCTTTCGGCGGTGCACTGCTGTGGAACAATTTTGACCAGAAATACGTAAAGATGAGACAAGATAAGATAAACTGACCCTACACTGGGAAAATGTCCTTGTTACAGCAGCTCAAATGCAACTCAACAAACAAATAAAAACAAAGTTATAGGAGCACGATAGAAATAACTCATTGGTTTTATTGTGTTATTATTCCCGATGATTAAATGCAGTCTGTGTGATCACATTAAATCAATCAATCAAAGAGTAATTTATGCTTTCTTAGGAACCCTTTTCTCTCTTAACCCGTATTAGTTTGATATTTTGTACACACCTCCACTGCATCCCCATCAGCACCAGAGTGGTTGTATCGTTGAGAATCGGTCTGCCAATCTGATAACACGAGGAACAATTACAGAAGAAATCTGATACAACAGCAGAAGAAAGAGAGGGAAACTGGAGTGCATTAAGTTACAGTGATTGGGAAGTTATTTTCTTTAATTCTATTATATCAAATCACATCTTCTTTGGTGCCTTGTGCATGGATGAAGGGAAATTATTCAAAGTAAAGGAAGAAAAGATGAGAAATGGAAAAGAAGGTAAGAGCGAAACAAACTGAAAGGGGGATAGAAAGAAAAAGCGTGTGTGTGAGGGGGAGACGGAGAGGGAGAGATGTGGGGGGGGATTACTCCTCACTCCAGAATACTAACGAGGGCCTTTTGTCACAGATCTCTTTCTCTCTCCCTTCCTCTCTTCCGTTCTGTCGTTTTTTTCCTTTCACTCATCTCTTTCTTTCTCTCTCTCTTACTTTCTCACTCACTCACTCACTCACGAACTCAGTCACACACACACACACATGCACGCGTACATGCACACACACACACACACACACACACACACACACACACACACACACACACACACACACACAATTCAATTATACTCTCCTTTTCAAATAATTGCACACAAACACACATACAGTACATGCATGCAAAATCACACAGCCTACAGTCACTCACACGTGTGCAGAAATACGCATGTAATTGCATCCCACTCTCACATAACCACACACGCACGCACACACACACACACACACATGGATGGGCACAGAGTCGTTTTTGTCAATGGTGTCTTTTGTTTCTTTTATCTCAGCTCCTAACAAAGCATTCCTGTGTACACAGAGGAGTGAGAGAAGGAAGGAGAAAGAAAGAGAAAAGAGAGAAAGAGAAAGAGGGAGATCAGGAAAAACATTGAGCGCCTCTTTTGTCCGGCAAAAGAAAAAGGTTTGATTCAGTTTTTGGATTTAATCACTGAGGCACGGCAGTACAGTAAAGTTGTTGCGTTGCCATGGAGATGGAATACATCCTACTGGAGAGGTTGGTCAAACATATTTCCCTCTTTTCCCTCTCACTCACTGCCATCCGCCCTATTAGTTATCTGATAGACGGTATGGCTGTGGTGGAATTTGTGTTGTGTGTGTGTGTGTGTGTGTGTGTGTGTGAGGAGACGATTGGGTGAGAGGGCGATGCAGCGTTGAAAGAGTGAAGTTTTCAATGGTGTCATTGTAATTATGAAGCTTTTAAGGGGCTTCCCTTGCATAATCACAAAAGTGTGATGTAATTAAAGCTGATTGGTTGTGTAAACCATGATTAGCATTACATAAAGCCTATTCTTATTCACACATATGGCCGTATGTATGTGGACACCCTTTGGTCCTGGGCTGTTTTTCTGCATTTGGGCTAAAAGTCAGGAAAGCCTGAATAATATTTTTTGTTTGTTGTGGAAGAACTTGACTGGCCTGCACCGAGCGCTGACCTCCACCCCATCACCACCTCTGTGATGAGTTGAAACGCTGACTGCAAACCAGGCCTAAATGGTGGAAAGTCATTTTAATTTAAGATAAGATAAGAAAAACAAGAAAGATAAGAAAAACGTTATACGTATTGTCTGTCAGAAAATATATAGTACACTATCTCCACCTTTGAGAGTCAAACACTTTTAAATTTTTTTTGGGGGGGGGGGGGGGTGTTGTCCCCTTGTAAATTACGCCTATGTGACCCAATCATTATCTGGCTAAATGGGAGCCAATCACCGCAGCTGGGCTCCAAAATATTCTGGAAAACCTGAAACCAGAAGAGAAACTATTGGAATTACAATTGTTTTGTCAGGGTGTCCACATACTACATATATACGGGTGAGCTAGAGGAGAGGTCGCCCCAGGGTGTCCATATACCTTTGGCCTTATAGTGCACTTTTAAGATCTTCATCAGGTGGAATAGTATGCATTGCATTAATGTGTGTGAGATAGAAAAACAGAGAGGATGCAGAGTATAAAGCAGCTGAGAACACCTGAGAGAAAGCTCCCAAAAGGACCCCTGTGTCAGGCTGGAGTCTTGATCAGAGCATCCAGACAGCCTGACGTTTGGACCTTTTCCGACCAAACTCTTACCAAAGTCTCCAGTTACCAGTCAGGAGTTCACTCTTTGTCCACTAAAGGCCTTTCTGGTTGGAATCTACACTAACGCCTTAAACAAACTTTATCTAGATAAACATCCAACTTCTCAAAGACTTTTACCTTAATTGATTCTTTCACTCCTCTCTCTCCCCCAGCTGACAAATGGGACTCTGTTTGCAGTACATCTTCATCCTAATTATATTCTTTCTCCTTCTCTTCTTTTCTCTTATCGTCCTCTCTTGTGGGCTATCCTCTTCCTACTGGCCTACATCTTTTCTTGGACGTAAGTGAGCGTGTCACATGTGTAGAGATACAATAACTGTCTGTCTGTCTGTGCGTGACAGGGGTGAAGATCATCTGAATGTCCTGACAAGAGCACACATCCCACAGTGTAAAGCATTAAAAAAACATATATTACTGTGGCCATATTTCACTTAATTTTCCCTATTATACAGACAATACTACATGGGTTTTTCCTTGTGAAAAGAGCTCAGAATCCATATCCGGGCTGCCCAAATGGGTCTTTAAAGATATGAGCTGAACGGGAAGTGTTACTGTTGGTCTTGACACTTTTTATCTAGTGGCCTACTTCCTGTAACCAAGGCCTCGTTAGGCTGTGGTTACAAGAAAACTAAATATAAGATAGCTAAAAGTTTATTAAGGAAGTAAATGCAATGATGCAAGTGGTTATCATGCTAAAAGCATCACAGAAACAATAGTTACACTGATGTTTCCCATGTTCACCATCTCGGTTTAGCATGTTAGCAAGCTAACATTTGCTAATTGGCAGTAAAAACAAAGTCCAGCTGAGGCTCATGACATTTTTCTGCAGGGCTGTGGTCATAAACTTAAATCTTGGACACAATAACCTTTCATCCTGAAGATGGTGCTACAGGAAAAGTGAGAGGATCTCTGATGTCATTAAGATTTAGCATCTGGGACCATTATTGTCTGTACAAAATGTTAGTGCAATTCTTCTCATGGAGAAATATTTATTACATACAAAGGTTAGGTGCTACGCCAACATCTTTAATGATAGATTTGAATAGACAATAGTCCACTGGTATCAATTAGGTCTCACACAGTATTTCTATTTTACTCTCACCTCTGTGTCTCTCTTGTGTCGTTTTGTTTTTGTTTTCGAAACGTGGTTCACAGTCCACAACATGGTAATAATTCTGAGAAAAACACTGACAAACGGCGTGGCTCTTGATTATGGCTGTTACTAATCCCCACAGTTGTCTTTCTTTCACTTATTCATTTTATTGTTGGAATAAATCTCTCTAGCCTCCAACCTACCTAAACAAATTCCTAGAAAACTGACACATACCTTAAAAAGAGAAACATACATTAGTCTTGTTGATAGCTATATATTCTAAAGTTCTTTTGCTTCATATTTGTGTGGGCCAGCAAGCAATAGCATAAGATGTTGAAAATGAGGAAATGCCTTTTCCGCCTGTTGGCTGTGAGCCACTCTTCTAGGTGTGCAACTTCCTTCCTGTGACAAGAATATCTGCTTGTAGCTAAGTTACTTCTTGCTCTGTATCTTTTAATCTTTAACACGGAAGCCTTAATCTTTCAAGGGACTCAGTATACTTTAAATTCAGCCGCTTAAAGTCTGAAGCAAACGCACAGTGTGAGGGCCTGAGTTCAAGTGATAAGACCATTCACACACACCTGCAGTATAATTTAGTTTTTGTGTGTGTGCGCGTGTGTGTTGACCTCAGGGAACTCCCACTACATTTTCACTAAATTTCAACTGAAAATTAGCCAAATAATTTCAAAACACTTTCAAGTTTGTTTAGATTTGTTGCCCAGATGATGTGATTTCCTGCTTTATGATTTAAAGGAACAGTTTGATAATAACTTGGCTAGGCAAGGCAAGGCAAGGCAGCTTTATTTGTATAACACTTTTCAGCAACAGGGTAATTCAAAGTGCTTTACACAAAATCAGTTAAAAAACTGTTATAAACTAAAAACAGATAAAACACCTGAATTAAAAATAACAACATTAAGCCACATAAAACACAAGAATAAAAGTTACAGTGCAGCATAAGTTAATAAACATTAAAGAAACCAACAGTAATTTAAAGAAAGACAACATAAAAAAGTAAGTTGAGTGATTTATAAACTAGCAAAAGTACTTTGAAATCAATTCTTTGAGGCACAGGAAGCCAGTGTAAAGACTTCAGAACTTGAGTGATGTGATCCAGTCTTTTGGTCTTAGTGAGGACCCGAGCAGCAGCGTTCTGAATCACCTCATCAGCTAGTAGTTGTCACAGTTTTATTTTGGTAGTAGTTTGAGTAGTTTCTAGCCTTCCCTGTACGGCAAAAATACTTTACTTTAGTCTTAATCAAATACTGTTGACACTGTATTTTTAGTAAGACATTAAAGAAGTTATTCCAAATCACCAAAAACTAATCTATATTGTTATATCTACAACGTTCCTCATCTCTGCAGGGTAAATCCATTCAGCTAGCTAGACTATCTGTCCAATCAGAGTTTTCTGTTGCATGACTAAAACAACCTTCAAACGTACACATGTTCCACCAAAACAAGTTATTTCCCTAGACTATTTTGCAGAGGCCCCATTGCTCTGTCTGGCGCTTAAAGACGAGTGTAACTGGTTTAAAGAATTTCCAATAAACCAGAGCAGGTTGTTCTCCCATCCCAGAATGCTGTGTGGACTAGCCAGACCCTCTTCTACAGTGCCCTGAAGAAGGTTTGGCAATGCACGACTAAGCCCAAAATAATCCCATACAAGCCCA
The DNA here is from genome assembly GCF_013103735.1 of Etheostoma cragini. Lineage (NCBI taxonomy): Eukaryota > Metazoa > Chordata > Actinopteri > Perciformes > Percidae > Etheostoma > Etheostoma cragini. The sequence continues at coordinate 20,286,952 of NC_048418.1, read as the reverse complement.
TTAACACCACTGGACAGGAAACAAGTAAATCAGAGAAATTATTTAACTCCTCTATCTTTTTCATTCACCAGATGACATCTGCCACACCTCCGTCCTCTCGTAGCTCCTCCCCTCAGAAGGTGTGCCACTCCCAAACACAGACCGATGTTTTAAAGCCCTTACTGGGTGGTGGCTTATCCGGTGGGGGAGGGACTCTGAGGAAGAGGAGGCGTGTCCTATCCAAAGATGGGCGTAGCAACGTGCGCATCGAGCACGTCAACGGCCGAAGTGCTCTGTACATGCGGGACCTCTGGACAACATTTCTGGACATGCAGTGGCGCTACAAGTTGTTCCTGTTCACTGCCACGTTTGCGGGGACCTGGTTCCTGTTTGGGGTGCTGTGGTATCTGATGGCCCTGGTGCACGGAGACCTGCTTGGTGAGAGTGTGGCAAATCTTTTGCAGCATTAACAAAATTCTTTTTACTGCTACACGGTCAATCTACAGTGTCATGTGGGTCACCATATAAATCTCATACAGTATGTCAAAACCTCAGCAAGAACACTGGAATTATCTGCATAGGGATGAGAAAAAAATTGGCGGAATAGACCCTTAAACTGAGTCAGACAGGGGCTCATTTAAAAAAAAGGTGATGACATACAGTACTTCTATTCACTATTCAGCATGGAGCACTCTCTGAATCAGTGAAAGTTGGCAGTTAGTTTCACTGTCAGTCAAATTGGATTAAACCACACCCATAGTACTGTTGCTTTGAACAATAGGGCATGACAAAGTGCAAAAACAGCTTCAGCATCCTTCAACCTAAAAAAAATAAAAATGTGAACACAAAAATTTTTCCTTTCCCGAAAAACGCCACCATAAGTCATCTGTCCAAGCAGTATTTAGGTTTATAATGGCGGCAGACTTTGGTGGCCCTAGTGGATGATATTGATGAAAGCAAAGTAGATCGTAAAGGGATGGGTTGTTTAAGTATAAGGGTAAGGAGGCTGGTTGGGTGGTGAGTGTAGGTGAGAATATGACGGGTGGGTGGCGTGTTGGTGTAGAGCACAAACTCAAGCCCTGCGGGCTGAACATGGAATATATGAAATTATGATATATTTTGAATATTGATTTGCCCGCATATCAATTTAGTACAACAATACACTTGCACCCACCTAGTTTGTATAGCTTTTTCAATGTTTGTGTCACTTTTCTCGACACCTTTGTTGCTTTTTCAATAGTTTTTTCCCCTTTTTTCAAATGTTTTTGATCGGCTTTTCCAACGTTTTTTCTGGTGTTTTGTTTTTTTGATGACTAAGTTACTTTTGGGGTTTTTTTGTTGAGGAAACTGTAAGTGAGAAGGCTGAAACATGCAATAATAACGTTAAAAATGCTTGACCTTTTTAATGAAACAAAAGCATGTGAATGAACTGGCCCTGGATGTAATTCTTATTTTCCAGTGTGGCCCATTGTGAAACTGTGTTTGACACCTCTGTGTCATAGCTGCATGCAGTGGTACAGGGTGTCACTGGAAACCGTGAGAACTGCAGTTTCAAAGCAACCATGTCTTTTATGTGTCTTTTTGATTCCATCTGTCTTTTGAATCTAATTTATGTAACTGCTTTATCAAGTTTACATACATAAAGTACTTTGTAACTTCATTTCAATAGGTGTCTAATGAATAGGTTTACACTGTAAGATTTGAATACACCGTCATCTATGTGTAAACAGAGTGAGCCTTCTTTCTAGCGGAGTTGTAAAAGATGTATAGATGTTGGTGTTTGTTGTATTTCCTGAACAGCATTTTGAGCTTTTAACCCTGATAACATTACAATTTTTTGAGTGTGGGAAATGATTTCACATCATCAGTAAGACACCTGCTCTCCCCCACTTCCTCTTTTGTCACTAATGTTTCCAATGTTCGCTCAAGCGAGTGTGGAAATAAAAGTTTTATAAAGCACAGTCTAACGTTGCATATCAAGAGGATATTTTTGTGGCTGACACATATTCTGCCTTGAAAATGTTTTCCAGCAGAGGTTAAGAAGTAAAAAAACAAAAAGCACACAAACTGGTGTTGTAATGCCAACATAAGACATTAGAACACCTTGGATGAGCATTTGTTTCCTTTTTACCCATGTACCTCCAGAATTCGACCCCCCGTCGAACCACACCCCCTGTGTGATGCAGATGCAGACCCTGACGGGGGCTTTCCTCTTCTCCCTGGAGACCCAGACCACCATTGGTTATGGTTTCCGTTGCATCACTGAGGAGTGTCCCGCAGCCATCATCCTCCTCATCGTCCAACTCGTCATCACCATGCTGATGGAGATCTTCATCACTGGTACCTTCCTGGCCAAGGTAGCCAATGCATAACACATCCAGCTGCAGAGTGAGCAGCATCACGTTCTTTAAACATGGAACCATGCAGTTTGCATGGTCACACAAATGTGTGGTCTTGCGACAAGTGAAGATAATGACCTCTTCTGAAGAGTCCATCATGTTTTTTGAATCCTCCATGTCCTCCATGGCTACCAAGGTAGCTACAAGCAACCGTGTGGAGGAGGGGGGGTGGGCAGTGAGCGATCATGCAAGGCCTGTTTCGTATGGATGCAAAGTTTTTTTGTCATTACTTAGAATTCCTCATGGGGAGACAGAAACTACGCACTATAGCCCCTGCCACACATACAGTGTTTCATTTCTTTGTGGTAATGTCTGAAGTTCTACCATGGGAAAGGGAAAAAATTTCTTGATACATTGTTTCAAGACATTCTAGTTTAAGCCTGCAGGAAGACTCAGCTCAATTTGTGCCATTTCTCATTGATGTTCAATGAGCTAAGTTGCTTGACTCTGATTGGCTAACAGCTAGCCAATGAGAGCCTTGCTATTAGTATTCTTTACCCAGCGCAACTAGGTGAGCTTGTAAATAGGAATGAGCTCAGGCAACATGACATCAGACTGATCAGCTGTTGTAATTGGCCTGATTTCTCCTCTTATTTCTTTTCAGTGGCTAGAGCTGACAGGAGGTAGCAGTCCATTTTCACATTCACCACATAACACAAACACATACACGCATAATGTGCAAGGCTCTTCCACGAGTCCTGTGAAAGATTATCAAACTGAAACCAGAACTGATTGAGCTTTCTCTGCTCAGGTTGCTCGGCCAAAGAAGCGAGGTGAGACAGTGAAGTTTAGTCAACATGCAGTGGTGTCGACCCACGAAGGCCGGCCCTGCCTGATGATCAGGGTGGCCAACATGCGCAAGAGTCTCCTGCTCGGCTGTCAGGTAAGTACAGTGAGGAAAATAAGTATTTGAACATCCTGCTATTTTGCGAGTTCTCCCACTTAGAAATCATGGAGGTGTCTGAAATTGTCATTGTAGGTGCATGTCCACTGTGAGAGACAAAATCTGAAAAAAAAGAAAATCCAGAATCACAATGTATGATTTTTAACTATTTATTTGTATGCTAGTAAGTATTTGAACACCTGTCTATCAGCTAGAATTCTGACCCTCAAAGACCTGTTATTCTGCCTTCAAACTGTCCACCTTGACTCCATTTATTATCCTTAATTAGATGCACCTTTTTGAGCTTGTTAGCGGCATAAAGAAACCTGTCCACCCCATCCAATCAGTAAGAATCCAACTGCTAACATGGCCAAGACCAAAGAGCTGTCCAAAGACACTAGAGACTAAATTGTACACCTCCACAAGGCTGGAAAGGGCTAAGGGGAAATTGCCAAGCAGCTTGGTGAAAAAAGGTCCACTGTTGGAGCAATCATGAGAAAATGGAAGAAGCTAAACATGACTGTCAATCTCCCTCGGACTGGGGCTCCATGCAAGATCTCACCTAGTGGGGTCTCAATGATCCTAAGAATGGTGAGAAATCAGCCCAGAACTACACAGGAGGAACTGGTCAATGACCTTCTTGGGCGGACGGTTCCCGTGCACGGGACGTAAACTCGCCGTTTTTCGAAAGTGCTGACTTCATTCCTAAATTGTAAGCATTAAACCGTCATAAACACGCTCATGCCATGCATCATTTGAAAGCTTAGAGTCTCCTGATTCCATCGATCCCACACACGAAGCAATAAGGTGACTCACAACGGTGATAATCATGTTCGGAAGTAAAGAAACACAGAAAGATTTGAGTCTAATCGAGTGTGTGTTTCCTACCTGTCTCCTCGTGTCTTTAATCACAGCGGTGAAAGATCGCCCAAAACCTTAGTTTCCTACATCGAAAACACCCTAAGGTATTAGAATATCCATGCCTTGTAATCCATAATTATCTGGTCCCCTCACAATCTTGTAGTTTCAGCCCAAGTTTTGACGTAGAGAAATCTAGAGAGTGCATCATTTATTGGTTTCTATCGTGTGTATCTTTTTCCGTGAACATGGTACAGCAAAACCAAAGACACTGTTACATTCTCTGGCTTGTGTAGTTTGCAATGACTTGTTACCAGCCAATAGGATCAGTCTATCTCAAGATACCCCCAAGCTAAGCAAATGAAATCTCACACTCCCCATTGGGCCCACG
>NC_048418.1:20281071-20282342 GCF_013103735.1 Etheostoma cragini | reverse complement strand
TTGTAAATTCTGGAGTGTGGTCTATCTGTATAGTGTCTTGAGATAACTCTTGTTATGAATTCATACTATAAATAAAATTGAATTGAATTGAATTGAATTCTTAGTGGGTAATTAGCAACACGTGAGAACAGAACTGTATCGTAAACTCTAGTGGGATATCATCTTATTTCCCTCTAACAGATCTTATTAGAAGGTAATTTGTACACATTAACAAAAATGCCTAATTGATGCACATATTATCCTGTTAGTATACAGGTTAAATGAAAATGTGATATTTCAACAAATGTAAATGTTGATTGATTGTACAGGCATATTTGCAGTTGGCTTGTGTCTGATCTTGGGTGAGGAGATTAGAATACACTAGAAAACGAAATTAAGATGAAGATAAACAGCTAATCCACAGCTCCACGGTACTTTTTGGCAACCCCAAATGTAAAAAGAATGGATTTTAACACCAAAAAAGGGCATGAGATTGATTTTTAAGCTCATTGTTATCTGGTTTTGCAATTGTACATGTTGCCTCCTGCATGATTTCCAGTAATAAAATAAAATGTGACTATAAATTACAAAATGAACATCATCCAAAAAATGTAATCTGAATAAAATTGATCCAAATTTGGAAATCCAATGTTTTGCCATCCAGGATCACCTGATCCATCTTAGTTTTATGGCAGTTTTTTAAAGGAACATTGGATTGGATCATTGTGAAATACCAAATGTCTTTTGGTCTGTTTACCAGAGCCTGAAATGGAACCAACAGTGTGGCCTACTGGCTTAGCATTGAACAGGTAGGAAAAATATCGGTGGTCACAAATAACCATCGTTTGTTTTAATTTTAAGAAACAGAAACACTGTAATAAAAGGAAATCTTTCACATTACTTATTTTGTTGTAATGTGAAATAACAAAACAAAAGCAATACTATCCCATAGTCAGAATCATTTACAGAACAGATGCCAGCTCTTTCCATCTCTGCCTTTAGGAGATGTTGTCTGCTGCAGTTGGATAAGCAAGACTTATTCTTTACCCACTTCAATTCAAAAAATCACAACGGAATCCACCCTTCTGATGGGATCAGGATAATCCTGTTTTCTTTTTTTTTTAAATCAAATCCGAGATCCCAAACTGTTGAGTTGTAAGTTTTGAAAAAACCCAAAGGCCAGGTTTGATCCAGATCAAATGTAAGATTGGATTACATCGTCTGATCTTAGTTTGCGATCCCTCTTTTGCTTTTTTAAAAAACAAACATTTCCAAGATGTGGACCAATCTGT
>NC_048418.1:20269008-20280971 GCF_013103735.1 Etheostoma cragini | reverse complement strand
AGATGATTTACTTGGACGGAAATAGAAATTCTGTGTTCTAACCTCTGTAGCCCTGTGTCAGTAAGGCCTAGTGTCACATTGCCACTAGAAACAACAAGTTGAGAGTGTTAACTTCCCAATGAACTCAGGGTCATCCCAGAGGGCAAAAGCATGTGCAAACAGCAGCACTTTTTTAAGGGTAAAAATTTAGGCGAGAAAAACATATATTTTCAAGTGTTACTGAACAGAGCTGGGACCACCGTTACCAAGGTTACTGTTGGTAATACACTAAGACGTCATGGTTTGAAATCATGCATGGCACGGAAGGTTCCCCTGCTTAAACCAGCACATGTCAAGGCCCGTCTTAAGTTTGCCAATGACCATTTGGATATTCCAGAGGAGCCATGGGAGAAAGTCATGTGGTCAGATGAGACCAAAATAGAACCTTTTTGGTAAAAATTCCACTAACTGTGTTTGGAGGAAGAAGAATGATGAGTACCATCCCAAGAACACTATTCCTACTGTGAAGCATGGGGGTGGTAGCATCATGCTTTGGGGGTGTTTGTATTAAGTATAATATTACTGTATTAAAGAGACGATGACCGGGGCCATGTATTGCGAGATTTTGGGGAACAACCTCCTACCCTCAGTTAGACCATTGAAGATGGGTCAAGGCTGGGTCTTCCGATATGACAATACCCGAAGCACACAGCTAGGATAACCAAGGAGTGGCTCTGTAAGAAGCATATCAAGGTTCTGGCGTGGCCTAGCCACTCTCCAGACCTAAACCCAATAGAGAATCTTTGGAGGGAGCTCAAACTCTGTGTTTCTCAGCAACAGCCCAGAAACCTGACTGATCTAGAGAAGATCTGTGTGGAGGAGTGGGCCAAAATCCCTTCTGCAGTGTGTGCAAACCTGGTGAAAAACTACAGGAAACGTTTGACCTTTTGACCTTTGGCTACTGTACCAGATGTTAACATTGATTTTCTCAGGTGTTCAAATACTTATTTGCAGCTGTGTCACACAAATAATTACTTAAAAAATCATACATTGTGATTTCTAGATTTTTTTTTTTAGATTATGGCTCTCACAGTGGACATGCACCTACGATGACAATTTCAGGCCCCTCCATGTTCCCCTTCGAGGGTAACTCGAACTACGTTGGTTACAACACTATGGGAACGCCTTTAGGCATGACAGGGCTGAATGCAAATGAAAACTAATCCAATCCTATTGGTCCTAGTGAGAACGGTAGCATGTGACGGCATAACCGTAGGGGCATACGGAGCATACAAGCACATCGGCACATAGCTCATTAGCTTTTTTCTATTCAGCAAGCACGTTGGTTGATGTTGTGTTTGAAAGATTCCATGTATCCTAGTCACCTGGAAGTTGCAGTATGTCCGAGCAGTCAACCAGTTGCAGAGTTGTGTGTCTGCCTGCCGGCGTTTCATCTTGGTAGGAGACTCTCATGAGCTGTGTGTTGCTTGTTTGGGCCTGTCGCACGCCACAGCAGCTCTCGAGGGGGCTGTTTGTGTCCATTGCGAGGCCCTGCCCGTGCGTGTACTGAGGTCCCGCACGGCCCTCTTTTCCGCGGACGGCCAGATACGCTCTCCCCTTGGGCTGAGGCGGCTCAGCGGTTTCGGTCACGTGGATCGCAGCGAGATCTGCTGGAGGTTTCCGAGACGGCTGTTGCTCCGTCTCGTCCTTTGTCTGCCGGTTCCGACTCCCCTAGTCCCCGTTCGTGGGCCGGGCTCTTGGCTTCTTCTGTTCAGGGACGCTGAACAACGTAGCGGTTGCACTCTGGCTCCGAGGAGCTCGTTGTGCTTGGCAGCGTGGAGGAAGGAGAGGACTTCCGGGTGTCGGGCCTACGTCATCAGAAGAGCGCCGCGCCCGATGATGTCACGAGCTGGGGCACAACACGGTCTGGATTGGCCACAGGCTGTCAGGGAGCTTACCACCGGTGGCAGACTGGATGATTGCTTCCTGCAGAGCCACTCGCCCCCGCGCCGGTCCTTGACTTTTTTCCTGGATTTGCACGGTGAGTCGTGTAAATCATGGGATAAATCTTACTCTGCCTGGCTTTCTACTCCCCAGCAACTGGAGTATGGCAATATGGCGGGGATTAAGGACTGCGGCTACGGGACGATGCCGCGGGTTGAAGACGCTCTGGCGAGTTACCTCACTCCCCAGCAGACGTCGTCTTTCAGCCGGCCGGCGCTAATGGGGAAGGCGTATATTTGGGGCGGGCCTGCACACCCTGGCGGTTTTGCAGGCCCCCTGCCCCGAGGGGTTGGTTCTGCTGGCAGATTTTGCGGAAGCTTGGCGGGGCTTGGAGAACATTCCCCGTGGGTTCTGCGCACCAGGTTCACTGGGGTGGTCCGGACTATGGTGCGCCCGGACCAGGGCCTGGTGCTGGGACAGGAAGTGCGCTCTCTGCTGGAGAAGGGGGCCATTCTTCGTTTGGGGCTGAGGCTCAACGCGGGAGACACTGCGTCGGTTGACCGCCCCTTGCCCTGCCTGGAGTGCCTTGCTTCATAGAAAGAGCTAATGATGGTGTGCTTATATGCCCCTACGGTTATGCCGTCACATGCTACCGTTCTCACTAGGACCAATAGGATTGGAGTAGTTTTCATTCGCATTCAGCCCTGTTGTGCCTAAAGGCGTTCCCATAGTGTCGTAACCGACGCAGTGTCTTGTTCCCCTATCTCGGGGAACAAGGGTTACATACGTAACCAGAGACGATTTCTAAGTGGAAGAACTAGCAAAATAGCAGGGTGTTCAAATACTTATTTTCCTCACTGTAAGTGTGTTGAGATAGAGAATATCTATTGTCATATACAGTATGTCTACCATCTTACAAACTCTACAAGTTATGTGTAGATGTGGTGTGTGTAAACAATTTCTCAATCTGTGAACCAGTTGAGCTAAAATACTTTTTTTGCATATCGCCCCCCCCCCCCAGGTAAGTGGAAAACTGCTCCAGACATCTCTGACCAAGGAAGGGGAGACGGTTCGCCTGGACCAGAGGAACGTTCCCTTCCAAGTGGACACATCTAGCGACAGCCCCTTCCTCATCCTGCCCCTCACCTTCTACCACCTCATTGATGACAACAGCCCCCTGCGAGCCTGGGCAGACAAGGGTAAGACAAGGAGAACAGGTGGGTGGTGCAAGTAGAAGGTGTTTTATCTTTGCTATCTTTTCACTTACGCTGAGTTCATCAAACACTATGGGAGTAGAATACACTAGAAAACTCTTTAAAACGAGATACACAGCTCATACAAAGCTCTGCAGTACTTTCTGGCATCGTCACATGGCAACAAGGATGGATGTTAGTGCAAATAAAGAACAGAATCAGTGTGGATGCTTGCCGTGGTACGTACTGATTCCCTGCAAGGTTTTATTTCGGATAAATCATGTGACACGGTTGTAACGTACATATTCCGCATACATGTCCTCTTTATAGTAGTTGGTGAGCTGAACTCTGATGGTCTAAACCACTTGCTTGACATTGTTTTATTTTTAGTTTGAGTCTTGCTGCAACCTGAGAGGTATTTCATTACCTTATTACTGACATTTTTGTGGGTAAGTATAGTGATTGTTTGGTTTTTCCTTCCAACTTCAGTTCCTTTACTTCTTTCTGCATCTCTACGTACTTTCCTCAATGCTGACTTTCCTTTTCTTGTTTCCTTACTGGTCCTGGACATTTGTTTTCTTCACCTGTTTATTATATCTGCATTAAAGTTAGCAGACTTTTTTTTCCTCTCCCTTTAATGGGGCATGGGTAACATTTCTCAGTGCATTACCCCCCAAAACAGTCACTTGGAAGGAATGAATATGGCCTGTATGCCTGTGTGTACATGTGCATTATTATAAGCATCACAAGATACAAACAAAAGGGGGAACTGCTCATAACAATATTGCCCTGTAGCTCTCCTGGGGGTCAGAAACATAACAGTGCGCCTTTAATTAGGGTTTTCCCTACCATTTTTTTTTCCCGATCTAATAATTCATAATTGTAGTCGATCCTCCGTGGACTTCTTCAGCAAATTTAGTCTTTAAACTTTTGGAGTGTACTTTATTTATCTGCTCAAGCTTTTCCAACATTTTAGACACAAATACAATAATAATAATGGTCCAAATGTAATTTTCTTAAAGGAGGACCCCTTAACTTCTCTGCCAAACACGTGCACCTATGTCTTCCACCAACCTAGGGAAAACTGACTTTACTTTTAGTGTTTTTCAAATTCTTATTTCCTCTCTCCCATTTTCCTTTCATCCTCTTCCACTTATGTTCACACCCCTCTGTAATGTACCATCTCCACCTGTCTCATGTACCTCCCAGGTGGAGGCTGGACTGATCCGGAGTTGGCAGACTTCGAGCTGCTGGTCATCATGAGCGCTACAGTTGAGCCGACCTCGGCCACCTGCCAGGTTCGCACCTCCTACCTGCCGGATGAGATTCTCTGGGGTTATGAGTTTCCACCTGTAGTCTCCCTTTCCCCATCGGGGAAATACATAGCGGACTTTGCCTTCTTTGATAAAGTGGCCAAGACCAAGACCACGCCCATCTTCAAAAAATCCAGCCCCCAGCATGAGTACCATAGCAACGGGGGTGCTGTGTCTGAGGGGTCCGATCCGGAGAAGATCCGTCTGGAGCAGAGTTACAGGGAGAGAGGGGAGGAGCGTGGCCGTGTCAGAGACACTCCTCTCAGTGTTCGCATCAGCAATGTGTGAACAAATGAAATGGCTGAGAAGGGAGCGTGCCAGGAGAAAGCAGGAGACAGCAGGAGACATCATCAAAACAAATCTGGAGACTGTCTCTTTGACTGTTTTAACTTTTGGATGATATCTGTGCCCTAGTAGCACCAGATGATGCAGAACGCAAATATGGACTATGAGCATAGCCTACTGTATGGTTTGTCATTGTTATACATTTCAAGGGATGACTCATGTTTTACACTGGTTTGACTGTGTTCATGTCACGGCATAACTGCAGCTGTGCACAAGCACCTCCCACTTTAGGGGAGGGTATCGATACTCAATCCCTTTAAGGTAGTAATTGTAGTATCCCAGTACTAAGTAATGTTGAAACTTCTCTCTGGTCAAATAATGCCGACATTTGATCCTTTTTGTACCCAGATCTATAAAAAAAATTGTATGTGTATTGTTTTTCTCACAACCAACCACCACAAGCATCCTTTATTGTATTGCAGCTTGTGATTGGCCCTCTGCTGGAGCAGCTATGGAAGATTTGTGTCACACACAACTGGATACTTGACACAGGCAGTAGAAAAAGCTATCAAGGGAAGTCTAGTGGTCTCCGTATCACTTTAAGGGAAGTGGTATTGTAATTGTTTTTATTGATGTCCAGTCCTGACAAATATATTGTATATACTTTTCTAACTAAGAAAATAACACATCTGGTTGTTTATTTGCAAAGAAATACACAAAAAGATTCAAAACTCAAGTAAACGAGCAGAGGAGACAGTGGAAACCCCAGTTGTCTATTTTGGGCCCTCCCCACGCTAACTGAATGTTGAATCACAAAGAGAAAACGTTATATACATAGGGTTTTCCAATTTCAGTTAACAGGGGCTGTAAGGTTTGTGTGATAAGGGGACAGGAAACACTCACAGACAGGGTAAAACCTTCTATACTTCCTCTTAAAATGTGTGTTTGTTCTAGACATTTAGAAGTCATATGATGTTTTTGTTACTGTAAACAACACCAATGAGTAATGCTATGTCAGTTCGTCTTCTTCTAGGACTTAAAAAAAACCTCCTACACCACTCTGTTAGCAACAGCAGATACTGATATTTCCTGTTGTAAAATGACGGAAGTTTTTGAAACATAACCAACATGACATGTATGTGTATTGTAAATAGCAATGTAGTCTAATATGTTAGCTAAAGCACTTTCTGTTAAACTAATGTAGCATTACAACTGGAAAATAGACAAACTTCAGATGAATGTTCTGTGTTCATGGTGCTCTGTGCTGAAACTCTCGATGGTGTGAGCATTTCCTGTACAACTGTTACTGCTGTTTTACAGAACGTTAGCACTTTATGGAAGTACATGATGTACGTCTAGCACCTTAGGAAGATTAGCTTAGGAAGATATATTTTAATGACACTAAAAGAACTTACACAATGAAATATAATGAAAGCAGTTAGAATAGACTTTAAAACAGATGCTTTCTTCCTACAAAACTAATTGCAGTTTCTTTCTCTCCGTGGCTTTAAGGAAACTGATTGACTGATTGACTGAAATGACATCATGTCTTCTGATCATACATGCATATAAATGCCCATGAGGTTATTGTGGGTTGCAAATGGTACTGTAAACATCAAAGAAGCTCTCCTTTCTGTGTAAAGAGGGAACATTCTGCATGTCCATATGCTTTTTGAGTTACTAACATTGTTGAATAAAAACAAACATTTTATCCCAGCCCCTTTATATTTCCGGTCTAGAGGACAGGAACATTGGGGAGGACCAGAGGTGAGTGCTGAGAATGGGAACGTGATGTAGGAGGTCACTGATAATGATTCTATATGTGATGGTGAAGTGTGACAATGATGAAGCAAGGATGCAAATGATGGTTATGAATATGTTGGAAATTGAACTTCTGGTATTTGTAACATTTTCTGAAATAACATTAAGCTCTGGAATGTTAATAGATTTAAAGTGCAGATGGAGAGATTGAATTAGACAATTCTTTCCAAAATATGTGGTTTAATAAAGATGACTATGAGTTGTTAAAAGCCATATTTGTTTTCATGTCTTGTACAGACAGGCAGTGCAGAATGTAGAGTAGGAGTATCTTACATCGATGGGAGCCTTGCCACAAGACACACCCTACAGTATAGTACACTTTTATTTTGTTTGTATTGCTCAAAAATATTTAAAATTGATGATTTCTCTTGCAGCAACAGTTCCATTTGAAAAACTTCACAGCGTATTGCCCAGAAATATTGCTGAGAAGACACATGCTGAGCTCAGTTCATAAATAGCCTTGCCACTTCCTCATAGGCACACTTTGCAAAATGGAGCTTGTCATCCTACTCTGTGCCGTGTCTCTGCTACATTCATGTGAAGCAAACGGTATGAATGTTATTTTATTTCCTGTGGTCGATCAACTTAGTCGGTTTTCAAAGTCAAAGTTGTCAAAGTTGCTGTAGCACTATTTCAGCAGTATAGAAGTTAGGTAAGAAATGTAATGTTTTATAGGAACTCATTTTTGAATTATGTAGTACTGAGAAATGTATACAAATCTCTGTAGATTCCTCTTTAACATGCTCATTGTCAATTATTTAAAAAAGTAATCCTAAAATCATGTAAAACTAAGACTTTGATATGTATTCAGACATACTGTTATGGATGTCTGAATACATATCATATCAACATATCAACATATACAGATATTACTCCATTCCTCACACATGGGTCCCAAACGATTGTGTTTCTCTCTGATTTAAGAGAAAGTACATTTGACTAAAATGTGTTCATTCTTGTACAAGGCCCTAATCTTTATACTGAGACAGAACGATAATTCAGTTATCAGCCTGTCAGCAATTTTATTCCAATATTTCAATTTTATCTGCATTCTGATGTACATTTTAGATGTAGATTTAGATATACTGTAAAGACGTTGGTTGAGGCATGCGCTGTTTGACCCACCTGTAGTCTTCGGGTCAAATTGGACCCATTTTCCAAAAGTTTCTCTACCAAAATTTGGGTTTCTGTGAAGCAAATTGTCAAACCAAATAACGTAGATACAATACAACGCTCTTCACAAGTAAAATATATGATCAGTTGATTACTTTATTGAATTTGGGTGGGTTATTCAATTTTAGAGCATTTGAAAAAAGAAGAAGAATTGACAAAGACATTGAAAAAAGTGACATTAATGTCAGGCAAAGTGACAAAAGTAGCCGGGAAAGCTTCTTAAACACTGGGGAAAAGCGAAAAGGTTTTCAATTTAAATTTATACCAAGAAAACTAAAAGTTGCATAGGTCGACGGGAAGACAACACAAGGGTTAAGGCTGTTCTAATTTTTTCACCTTGTCTTTTGTTCTCCTCTATTACCCACATTGTTGTTCCCCAGATTGTACAGAGGAGAAAGACTGACTATTAGACAGTAAGTGGCTGTAAACACATGAGGTTGGTGCACGATGGGAGGAGTTAAGTTTGCACATGTATCTTGAAAAAACGAACATGTTTTCAACATTTGGTAATGCATCTCAAACCACTTCCAGAGGGTTGTATTTGAAAGTTCCACTGATATTATCTACTGTAAAGTTGAATATGTTTTAAAATGTAAAGCAGAAATAAAAAAAGAACTTGAACAGACTTAACCCTTCTGTTAATGATGTGGGAAATAGAGGAGAAAAACAAGGACAAGGTGAAAATAAAGTTCCCTAATTTTCAAAAGAGGAAGAAGGGAAAGACTTTTTCATGTTAAAAATAAAAATCCAGACTTTGAGTAACATCTTACTCTCAGTAGGCTTAGTTTAGCCAAGTCTTCAATGCTGAGGCAAGCTGAGTCAAAAGACATATCTGATACAAGGCACTTAGAAATTGCTAACGCTGAAGTTAATTCATAATTTTTAACTAATGATCCAATACATAAGAAATATAGTATTAATCCAGCAACATTTAGTACTGACCAAAGAACAAAATACTGTGTGTGATTTTGATTGTGTGTCTACTGTTTTACAGAGCCCAGAGCTGAGACTCTTGTGTTTGTGCAGAAGGGAGAGGACGTGTTTCTGAATGTCACAATAGTTAATTTTACTAATGAAGATTTAGTTTTCTGGAAATTCAATAAAACAGTGAATATAGTACGATTTCTTGCTGCAAAACCAAAAGCCTTTGATGATTACTCTGGAAGGATTGAGGTGCTTGAGAAATACTCTGTGAAATTAAAGAATCTACAAGAGGCAGACAGTGGAATTTATACTGCAGTAGTGTCTGGGAGTAAAGACGAACAAATAACTGGATACAAGATCACAGTCCAAGGTGAGTTATTAACAATCTGACACTGATGGAGAGTTTCTGCTGCCATGTTTCTAAAACCTCTCCACCTGCCTCACCCCCCTCAGATCCAGTGTCTCCAGTTAATCTGACAGTGGACTCTGTGTCTAACAACTCAGTCTGGTGTAACCTGACAGTGAGCTGCAGAGCACAGAACTCTTACATTAACAGCTCCTTTGGGTGTGACACCCACACCTGCAGTCAGGAGGGAGGAGAAAGACTACAGGTCACACCCTCTGCTTCTGCTCTCAATGTCTACCTGGCCAATGGCTCCATCATCATCTGTAACCATAGCAACCAGGTCAGCTGGAAAAAGGATACAATTAAAAATGTCTGCTCCCGATATGCTGGTAAGACTGAAAGACAAACCACAAACGGCTGATAATAATTCACAGTGTTGTATTTAAGCTTTTGTATGAGTATCATTTGATGTCCAAGTCCAAGTTAATAAGTTTTGATTTCTACCATGGTATGATACATAAATTAGGTTTGCTAGGGTTAAACAATGTATTTTATTAAGGGCTGTGTATGGTGCAGGATTTTAGCATTTCTCAAACAAGAGTTGCTCTGGTGGCAGAAATTAATCATTAATTATTTAAATCATGGGTCTTCAACAGGGGGTCCGCGACCCCTAGGGGGTCCGCGGAGGTACTGCATGGGGGTCGCGAAGTTTTGGTTGATTAGACTTTTTTTTTATATTCCTCCCCACCTCCCTGCGATTTTTTCCACTAATTGAAATGTCTTTAAATACACATTAACATGAATTCAACACACTGTAGTAAACACATAAATGGAGGCAGAAGATGTCTTTCAGTCATCAATGCACACATTCAGCGACACACAGGAGCTCTTTCAAGCTGGGCACCGTTTCATTCACAACACCTGTTCCATCAACGAGGAATCACAATCAGAAATACGTTAATAATCCCAGGGCAAAATTACTTTTGTTACATTACTCCATATGTAATAGAGTGTATTACATATGGAGTAACGTAACGAAAATATTGAATGCACAATAACAAGGTACATTTACACATGGCACTATAGGACCAGTTTGATATAACACAATTTTATACAATATATATAATTAGGGGTTCCCTGCTCCATCTCGCCATCAGTTTGGGGGTCCTTGGCCTGGAAAACGTTGAAGACCCCTGATTTAAATCATATTGGGTTTGCTATTTTAAAAGCACCATTTGCAATGCAAAACCTATTAAAGATATTTATCTTGACCTCTTTTACTGTAAGCTGCTGTGAACAGTGTTTTCTTGGACATGGAACACATAAACTTGTGTCTGTGAGGGAGAGGGAAATAAAATGTAGTTTTTACATATGTTCTTCAAAATTAACAAATATTTATATGAAATATAGCAAAAAACTAAAAAGAAATATAAGCCTTACCTATCAGCTAGCATCAAGTGTTAGTATAAAGTAGGTCATAAAGAAATACTGTAGGTCAGTGGAATTTAAAATGATAAACAGAACTAGCTATCAGTATGAACCTCTACCAGGTTGGTGTTATGTAACTAAGAGGAAGGTGGTGTTAAATTATAACATTCAGAGACTTTTGGAAGGTTGTTGGATGTAAAGTGAAATTTTGACAGTTTAGTTCTATGAAACAAACTAAACGACTTCTTACAGTTGAGATCTATTACCAATGAACTCAACCTCCAGTCTGTCAAAAGTAACAGTGTTACACTCTCAATTACGCTGCATGGCTTAAACCAGGTCTCCTTTTCTTACCTGGCTTCTTTTTTCTTTTGTACAGTTCATGATCCACCCACCAATGCCAACTCTATGGCTGCTGGTCTTGGCATAGGCATCCCTAGCTTACTATGTGTTGCAGCAGTAGTAGTAGCATGTTGTTATCATCAAAAGAAAGGACAAGGTAAGTCCAAGTGTGCATTTTAAATTACAATGTTACCTGTACATGGGATTTCAGTGTTGTAGTGTGGTGTTCAAACAGCATTGCTGGATGATGTGTTGATAAGGAATCCGTTTGACACTGTTTCTTGATTGTAAAGGTTTATTATATCAGAGAATATTCAGCATCAATTTAACCAGCTCTGCAGAAGCTAAACCTAACTCTAACCCTAACCCTGAACCGCCAACATCACAACTTACCAAATCATAGAGGCTTCAAAGTGTGCTGCTGTGTGAAGATGGAGAACATTAGACACAAAATCTTATGCAAATGTAAAGTAGTCAAGGTAAAGGTGAACAAAGGAAACTTATATCAAATCAACATGTGTTTTTATGACTGCCTGCAGATTCAAGAGAGATCCGGGAGAATACAGTATATGAAGTTCCTCAGGTAAGCTTCAAGTTTTTTCCTGACACACTGAGGAACACAATTTCAATAATTAAGTTTAAGGTTTAAGGATAATGGCAAAGTTAAAAAAAAGTTTTTAAATCACAAACTGGAGCATCTCCTGATTACATGTATTATACCTATGCACACCAATAACTAAACATTTTCATGAACAGGTGATCTATGCTAACTTCTGTTTTTACAGCTGTTCCAGCTCCTGCTGCTTGCTCCTACCGGCCTCATGCACACACACTGGTTGTGCTGCTTGTTTGTGCTTAACTATAATGTTTGGACCTGGTGAACTTCCAGATGCACCATGATCTACCTGTCAAACTCTGCTGCTGCATAGGTCTGCTTAAACAGTGTTTGTGTTTCTTGTGTTTCTTTATGCTGCGTACGTGTTGTTTGCTTGTGTTTTATTATACTTTTTGCATCCTTCTAAAACAAAAGTTAAATTTTTGAGGAATGGGGACAAAAAGACAAAACTGTGTTCTACTTTGCAAAAAAGTGAAAGCATGTTCCAAAATGTGCTCTGTTCTCAAACCTTCATACTAAAACTCAGATCTCATACCGGTGCCTGAAAAGACAATACTGTAACAATATTGTTAGCATTAGGCCAAAGGTTTTCATGCACA
>NC_048418.1:20261392-20268908 GCF_013103735.1 Etheostoma cragini | reverse complement strand
CTTGCCCCAGAGTCTTTTCCTCTCCTCTCTCCTCCAATCGGTTCCTGCAGGTGTTTCTGGCTCTGGATCTATGGTTGGTGTCAGTTGCCTCCATGTTCCTGCTCGACACCCTCTGTGGCAATTCTCCATGTCTCTGTCTGTCTGTCTGTCTCTTTCTCTCATCCCCAACTGGTTGAGGCAGATGACCGCCCACCCTGAGCGATAGTTCTGCTTGAGGTTTCTGCCTCTTTAACTAAGTTTTTCCTTTCCTCTGTTGCCTAGTGCTTGCTCTTGGTGGGAACTGTTGGGTTTCTGTAAATAACAACACAGAGTACGGTCTAGACCTGCTCTTTTATGAAAGCGCAAAGAGATAACTGTTGTTGTGATTTCGCGCTATATAAACAAAATTGAATTGAAATAAATTAATTATTCTCATTCATATTTGTTGCAGCAATTTGTTATCTTCCAAAAAGAGGTAAAATAAAGTCCAAGTGTCCATTATAATTCACATACAATACATGGAAATTCACAAAATCATTACAAAATATACGCTGAGTTTAACAAATCTCGGATATTGCATCACCCAAAGACTTACAGATTAAGTATAATGACATAATGTACATAGAAACATACAAATATGATTGTGCTGTATTTTATATAGCGCTTTTCTACTCTTAACAACTACTCAAAGCGCTTTTACATAGTACATCAGGGGAAACTTGGGGGTTCAGCAGTGGCCCAATGACACTTCGACAATGGGAATCCAGGACCAGGGATTGAACCACCAATTGGCAGGCAACCGCTCTACCACTGAGCCACAGCCGCCCCTACTGTAGTAGAACACTGGTGATAACATTCAGGGTTACATCATGTAACCTATGACATACATAAATGTTGTTTTTTGTTAAGGAGATTACATGCTTACATGCTGCTTAAATATTTTGGAACATCTCTGTACAATCATTTTATTAACACAGTGAGCACAGTTATCATTGGGTATAATGATAATCAATGAATGATTAAGAATCACAAGCATTTGCGCAAAAGCGTAAACAATATTTACATAAAGTTATACTTGCAAAATTGCATTTAAAAAATCATCTAAGCTTTACAGATAAGATTTTGTACAAATATTTTTTAAATTGACATTGTTTGCCTCCATGTTTTCTGGCTGGCAGCCTTCTACCACCTCTCCTTTGTTGGTGTATTTCCTGGTGTGTTACTGCCACTTACTGTCAATCAGTGGAACAGCATGAAAATTGTTGCAGGAATGAACCACGTCTCTGAGATCTCGAGCTTGAACAATACAAACAAAACAGGGACTCTCATTAAATAAAATACAAATAAAAAACTGCTTAGTTTTCAAAAGCTGCACAGTGTACCTTTTAACTTTGACTTTTTACTTGTGCTTCTTGAGCTTTTCCATGAGGTGAACAGTGATGACAGCAGACACCATGATGATCAGACCGATGGACAACACGGCTGTCTTCAGCAGGCACACAGAGATACCAGCAGAGACACTCTCTGGACCTGGAACACAACATTACAATACTCACAACAGATCCACTCTAGGCCCTGGTAGGGCAACAGGACTGGACTCAACATATCAGGTAAGACATGTTTGTTTACTTTGTAGTTTAACTCCTACAATTCAGAATACATGCACGGGTAAAGTGCAGTTGAGTTCTAAAGACAGTTCTAAACAGCATGATGTTGATGCATTATTTATTGGTTTTCAGTTTATATAGTTGTGCTAATTCAAACACTCACAATCAAGGGCTGTCCCACGTGTTCTCTGCTTAATACAATTATGGAGGCAGATGGTCCATTCTATGCCACACACAGTCATATTAATGTCATTTAATGTTCCTTTGACCCTTGTGTTGTCTTCTTGTTGACCATGAACTTGTTGTCCTTCCAGGTCAAATTGAAAATGACCTTTTTGATTATGATTCAATTAGACTAATAATTGAAATCAGAGGATGTTGAGTGGATCACAGTCTGGTTTATGTCAAGAACTTTAGTCAGGATGTGGGTTTGGAAACCATTTAAAAAAATGCTATGAATAAAATAAAACACCCAGTATTCCATAAAAGTATTCATTGAATGTACCCGCATAGAACGTCTCGGGTTACGTATGTAACCCTTGTTCCCCGAGATAGGGGAACAAGACACTGCGTCGGTTACGACACTATGGGAAAGCCTTTAGGCATGACAGGGCTGAATGCAAATGAAAACTACTCCAATCCTATTGGTCCTAGTGTGAACGGTAGCATGTGACGGCATAACCGTATGCCTAGGTCCAGACTATAAAACCTGAAGAAGGTGTGAGGAGTGGCCCAGCCAGCCGCATCACAAACCCCCTGGAGAGACACTCCCGAGAGGAGAGCCGTAGAGGCCGCCATGCCTCTCGTGGAGTGAGCCCGTACAGCCATAGGTGAAGGCAAACCGCGCACCTGATAGCCCAGGGAGATAGTCTGAACAATCCAGTTGCTAATAGTATGTTTGGAAGCGGGCAACCCAGCCTTGGGAGACCCGAAACACACCAGTAACTGGTCCGTCTGCCTCCACCGGGAGGACCTCAGAGCGAAGACACTCAGTGCTCTGACAGGGCAGAGCAAATGGAGCCTCCCGTCCTCCGCCGTCACATGAGGTGGAGGATGAAACGCCTGCAGTACAACGGGCCCCGCGACAGAGGACTGCACCTTGGGAATGTAGCCCGGAACGGGGTGCAGGATGGCCCTCACATTACCCGGGGCAAACTCCAGGCATCGGGGAGCAACCGAAAGAGCCTGGAGGTCCCCCACCCTCCTCAGAGAGGTGATAGCAAGGAGGAAGGCCATCTTCAGGGTCAAGTACTTGGCCTCAGCCGACTCCATGGGCTCGAAGGGGGCCACAGCCAAAGCCTCGAGAACCACCGCCAGATTCCAGGAGGGAATCCTAGGGCGAGTCGCAGGTCTCATCCTCCGGGTTCCACGGAGAAACCGTACGACCAAGGGAAGTCTCCCCAGAGACCCATCCCTCGAAGGGGCGTGGAAAGCCGAAATGGCTGCCACATAAACCTTGAGGGTGGACGGGGAAAGGCCCGCAGAGAAGCGGTCCTGCAGAAACTCCAGCACCTGAACCACCGGGCAGGTAACTGGGTCCAGCATGCGTCCCCTGCACCAGGCAGAGAAGACGTTCCACTTCAGGCCATACATCCTCCGCGTAGACGGGGCCCTGGAGCTGAGGAGAGTCTCGACTGCTCCTGCTGTCAGGCCCGCCTCTAGGTACTGGGCCCCCTCAAGGGCCAGACCCACAGCCGCCACAGGGCGGGGCAAGGGTGAAGAACCCGGCCCCCTTCCTGGGACAGCAGGTCCCTCCTCAGAGGGACCTGCCACGGTAGACCGTCCAGGAGCGCCATCAGGTCCGAGAACCACACCCGGGTCGGCCAGAATGGCGCTACCAGAAGCAGGCAGATGCCCTCCCGACGGACCCTCTCCAGGATCCCCGGGAGCAGGGCGACCGGGGGAAAAGCGTACAGACGCAGCCTCGGCCACTCCCGCACCATGGCGTCCAGCCCTAGTGGGGCCGGCGGCGTCAGGGAGAACCATAGAGGACAGTGCGTAGACTCCCGAGGCGCAAACAAGTCCACGTCTATAGGTCCGAACCTTACGCACAAGGACTCCACCACCTCGGGGTGGAGCCGCCATTCCCCGGGCCTCAGCCCCTGTCTCGACAGCAGGTCCGCACCCTGATTCTGAAGCCCAGGGATAAACATCGCTCTGAGAGAGAGCAGTCTCCGCTGGGACCACAGGAGGATCCGATGCGCCAGTCTGCAGAGAGGGCGCGAGCGCAGACCCCCCTGGTGATTCAGATAGGCCACCACAGCTGTATTGTCGGACCTGACCAGCACGTGGTGACCCAGGAGTGCAGGCAGGAAGCTCCTCAGAGCTCGGAACACGGCCAGCATCTCGAGGCAATTGATGTGCCACGACGAGTGATGCTCCTGCCAAACACCCCTCGCCGAGCGGTCGTCCATGACCGCGCCCCACCCGCTGAGGGAAGCGTCTGTCGAAACGATTACACGGCGACAGGGTGCCCCCAGCGCGGGTCCTTGGGACAGGAACCAAGTCTTCCTCCACACTGATGCACGAAGACATTTGTGCGCAACCCGTATCAGGCGAAACGGGTTCCCCCTCGGGGAGAACCCCTTGGATTTCAGCCACCACTGCAGGGCCCTCATGTGCAGAAGACCAGAAGGTATCACGCTGGAAGCAGCTGCCATGAGGCCCAACACCCTCTGGAAGTGTTTCACTGTGATGGCGCGGCCCAGCCGCACACTCTTCACCGCGGCCAGAACGGACTCGACACGAGCCGGAGACAGACGTGCCAGCATCGTCAACGAGTCCCACACAACCCCTAAGAAGACAGTCCTTTGGGCGGGAGCTAGCACACTCTTTCCCTCGTTGAGCCTCAGCTCCAAACGAAGAAGATGAGCAGGGACGACATCTCGATGCCGAACCGCCAACTCCCGAGACTGAGCCAGGATAACCCAGTCGTCGATGTAATTGAGGACCCGGATGCCCTGGAGCCGCAGAGGGGCCAGCGCCGCATCCATACACTTGGTGAAAGTGCGAGGGGAGAGTGCCAGGCCGAAGGGAAGAACCCGATACTGGTACGCCACGCCCCCGAAGGCGAACCTCAGGAACTTCCTGTGGGAAGGACAAATGGAGATGTGGAAGTAAGCGTCCCTTAGATCCACGGTGACAAACCAGTCCTCGGACCGGATGTGACACACAATGGCGGGGATGGTGAGCATCTTGAACCTGTATCTCCTCAGAGACCGGTTCAGCACCCGCAGATCCAGAATAGGGCACAGGCCTCCGTCCTTCTTGGGAACCAGGAAGTACCGGCTGTAGAAACCGGACCCGCCGGCCTGCGGGGGAACGAGCTCCACGGCCCCCTTCTCCAGCAGCGAGCGCACTTCCTGTTCCAGCACCAAGCCCTGGTCCGGGCGCACCACAGTTTGGACCACCCCAGGGAAGCCGGGGGGGCGGACCCGGAACTGCAGCCTGTACCCTTCGACGACGGTGCGCAGAACCCACGGGGACATGTTCTCCAAACCCCGCCAAGCTTCTGCAAAATCCGCCAGCGGAACCAACCCCTCAGGGCTGGTGGCCTGTGCGACGCGCCGATCGCGGAAGAGCCCCTGAAGCGGGCTGCCAGGAAGAACCTGTCGACGACCCGTAATCCGGGAGCCGAACCTCCGGCCCACTGCCACCCCTCGGGGAAGGCGGAGCGGAGAAGGCTCGGTGGCGGCTAGCGTGGCCCGAGCGCCTCGGCGGCGGGACAACAACGCAAGTGGCCGCCCTGGAGGGGACCACAGTCGGCCTCCGGGGGCTAAACACACAGTCAGGACCTCCTCGCCTTCCCCCTCCGAGACTGGATGACGGCCCTCAGGTCCGACCTGCCGGGGGGGGTGCGCGGGAGCGTTGCCCAGCGTCCCAAGCCGCGCGAGGGGGACCGCAAGAAGCCACACTCCGTCTCTGGCGCTGTCGGTGGGAGCTGGTAGAGGGCTGAGCAGGGCCAGCCGACCCAGCAGAGCGGGATCCGGTCCAACGAGGGAAAAACTGCTGGAACGCCTCCCCCTGGGACCTCACATGGCGAAACCTGTCGACGACAGAGTTCACCGCATCCCCAAACAGGCCAGTAGTAGAAACCGGCGCATCCAGAAGGAACTCCGTGTCCTTCTGCCTGATGTCCGAAAGGTTCAGCCAAAGGTGTCTCTCCGTGGCCACCAATGCCGACATGGAGCGACCCACAGCCCGGGCCGTAGCCTTGGTGGCACGAAGCGAAAGATCCGTGGCCCGGCGTAGCTCCGCCAACTCCTCGTCAGAGGGGCCCCCTCTCTCATCCATCTCCAGCAGCAGGTCCGCCTGGTAGGCCTGCAAGACCGCCATGGTGTGCAAGCACGCACCCGCCTGGCCCGCCACCATATATGCCTTCCCCACCAGCGAGGAAGTCACCCGACATGGACCCGTCGGCAGCGCCGGCTTGCCAAAAGACGACGTCAGCTGGGGAGAGAGATAACTGGCAAGAGAGTCTTCAACCCGCGGCATCGTCCCGTAGCCGCGTTCCTTAATACCAGCCACATTGCCAAACTCCAGCAGCTGGGGAGTAGAAAGCCGGGCAGAGTAAGGTTTATCCCAAGATTTACACAACTCACCGTGCAAATCTGAAAAAAACGGCAAGGACTGGCGCGGGGGCACGGAGTGGCTCCGCAGGAAGCGATCATCCAACCTGCCACCAGTGTTAAGCTCCCTCACAGCCTGTGGCCAATCCAGTCCGAGTTTTGCCACAGCCCGAGTCACCACATCCAACAGCTCATCATAGTCCGGCGCGACGCTCTTCTGATGACGTCAGCCCGACACCCGGAAGTCCTCACCCTCTTCCACGGCGCCAAGCACATCCAGCTCCTCAGAGCCAGAGCGTGGCCGCCTCTCCAGCCTGCGTCCCCGAACAGGAGAAACCGAGTAACGAGGATCAGGGGAGCCGGAGTCGGCAGACGAAGGACGAGAAAGGGCCTCAGCCGTCTCGGAACCCTCCAGCAGATCCTGTTGTGATCCCCATGACCGGACCCGACGTGCAGCCACAGCGAGCGCGGGGCCCGAGCCACGGGGAGAGCGTATCTGGCCGTCACTGGAAAAGAGTGCCAAGCGGGACCTCAGTACCCGCATGGGCAGGGCCTCGCAATGGTCACAAACAGCCCCCTCGAGAGCCGCCGTGGCGTGCGACAGGCCCAAACAAGCAACACACAGTTCGTGAGAATTGCCTACCGTGATGAAACGCGGGCAGGGAGACACACATCTCCGGAACCGGTACAAGCGCTCGGACATTATTCCAGGTGAGTAGGATACAGGAGCTTTTTCAAAACCAACAACAACCAACGTGCCTGCTGAATAGAAAAAAGCTAATGAACTATGTGCCGGTGTGCTTATATGCCCCTACGGTTATGCCGTCACATGCTACCGTTCACACTAGGACCAATAGGATTGGAGTAGTTTTCATTTGCATTCAGCCCTGTCATGCCTCAAGGTTTTCCTATAGTGTCGTAACCGACGCAGTTCGAGTTCCCCTCGAAGGGGAACTATGAGTTCCATAAAACCAGAGATGGCAAAAGTACTCACTTTCCGTACTTAAGTAGAAGTACAGATACTTGTGTTAAAAAATACTCCGGTAAAAGTGGAAGTACTGATTAAACTTCTTTACTCAAGTAAAAGTAACAAAGTACAGGCTTGGAAATTTACTTAAAGTATAAAAGTAAAAGTAGCCTTGTAAATTTTTTATGCAAATCTACCTGGAGCACTCAAATGTTACTAGAGAGCACGCTGAGAAACTACAGTGGACATGGAGGACACGTCTTTATATGGCAAAGGCTACATTTTAAATAGATGTCTGCCAACAGGCCTAAAACATTACATATATGATTATAATGACAGAAACTGGGACTCTAGGTTAATAAGATTCTGACTTATTAGCAAGATATGAATTCAGT
>NC_048418.1:20256310-20261292 GCF_013103735.1 Etheostoma cragini | reverse complement strand
GCGTCTGATTGTTAATAGACTCACCTTGGACTGTGATCTTGTATCCAGTTATTTGTTTGTCTGTACTCCCAGTCAGTATTGCAGTATAAACTCCACTGTCTGCCTCTTGTAGATTCTTTAATTTCACAGAGTATTTCTCAAGCACCTTAATCCTTCCAGAGTAATCATCAAAGACTTTTGGTTTTGCAGCAACAAATCGTACTATATTAACTGTTTTATTGAATCTCCAGAAAACTAAATCTTCATTAGTAACGTGAGCTGTTGTGACATTCAGAAACACGTCCTCTCCCTTCTGCAAAAACACAGGAGTCTCAGCTCTGGGCTCTGGAAAACAGTAGACACACCATACGATCAAAGTAGCAAATGTTACAAAGTCATTCAGTCAATACTCCATTTATGTACCTCATGTACGACATACTGCAGCGGATCATCATTATCTTTAAAAATACATTTTAATAAAATAAAAAAATAAGAAATCTGAAGCGACCCTGTGGTGCTCAGTTCATAAAGAAGCCTATTGTATCATGGCTGTATCTCTTACTCAGACGTTATCAGACGGAGTTCTGATCCTACCTTGTGCCTCTATGCAGACCAGCAGTCCCAGTATCACAAAGATAGACATACCAGAGTCGCTGTCCAGTTATCCTGCCTAACTACACGATGCAACGGTGTGGGTGTTGTGTTCTGTACTAACAGACACACCATAGGGTTTTCAGTCTTCCTGTCAAAACCACACTGTCAGAATATTACCATGTTCATGAACTTCTCTATCGGTGGTTCCTTTCTAAACTCTGCTATAAGGCTCGAGATCTGTTGAGAAAGACTGACGGGATTAAATTCAATCCATCACCAAGGAAGCACATTTGAACATTGAAGTCAGTGAAAATATGCTAAACAATAGTAATGCAGTCTCCTTTGGGTAGTTTAAATAAATATTAGCACTATATTTATGGCTTTGTTTTCATCAACTTAGGAACTATTTTTGCAAGTGTCCCCCGAAAGTTAGCTTCAGGATAATTTTCTCCATGTCATTTGAAAGGACAAAAACATGAGGAACAAAAGAATTACAGAACTTCAAAATTGAGTCCACTGCATTAAAACTACTAAATACTTTAGTTTATACTGTGTGTCTTACTGCACTGTAACAATAACCACTTCCTTTCTCATAGCTCTATGTTAACTTTCTCAGATTACTCAGTGTGGAAAACTAAACAGACCTAAGGTAAAGTAAGAAAGCTTCTTAATGCTCAAAAGATGGATTTTATAGAAATATTCCTTCAAGTTCAGTTCATAAATATATTGTTCATTGGGTACTGACCCAATGAAAAATATTTACAATATGTTTTACATTCAGCGTGTTTCCTATAACACAATAGAACTGATGGATTCCTTGCTGAAAACTCACACTCTACCCCGGGGTTGGGTTGAGTCAGCAGCCGGGATCTTTCCGTGAAATCACAAAATCACCACAAAATATAATATGAGTATAGCTTTAATCATTCTCAGATGATGGTGCATGTAACAGAAACTGCATTCATCCAAAGATGAACAAATACAATAACATTCTCAGAACACACACACATACACGTACAGTACATATTGTTAGAACATTGTTATAACATGCAGGGTTACATAAAAACAATTTCTTGTATCATTGTTCTAAATGATAATAATATAAATGTTATTTTTGTTAAGGAGATTACATCCTCCTGAAGTCTTTTGGAACATCTCTGTACAATCATTTTATTTACACAGTGAGCACAGTTATTATTGGGTATAATCAATGGATGATTAAGAATCACTGTATTTAAGTGAAAAGGTGCCCTGTGGAGTTTTCTTGGAAAGAAACTATCTTTGCATGATGTTATAATTGAAAAATTGCATTTAAAGTATCATTTACGTTCCAGATCTTTTACAAACATTTCTTAAATCTTACAATGTTTGCACCCACGTGATGATCAGACCGATGGACAACACGGCTGTCTTCGGCAGGCACACAGAGATCCCAGCAGAGACACTCTCTGGACCTGGAACACAACATTACAGTACTCACAACAGATCCACTCTAGGACTCTGCAGGGCACCAGGACTAGACTCAACACATCAGGTAAGATATCTTTGTGTAATTTGTATTTTAACTTCTACAATTCAGAATACATGCACAGTAAAGTGCAGTTGAGTCCTACAGACTGTTAAACAGCATGATGTTGATGCATTATTTATTTGTTCTTCAGTTTAAATAGTTGTGCTAATTCAAACTCTCACAGTCAAGGGCTGTCCCACGTGTTCTCTGCTCAATAATACACTTATAGAGGCAGATGGCCCATCCTATGCTAAACACAGTCATACATATTATTTCATTTTTTATTATTGTCATTTAATGTTCCTTCAACCCTTATGTTGTCTTCTTGTCGACCATGAACCTGTTGTCGTTCCGGGTCAAATTGTAAATGACCTTTTTCGTCGCTTGTTCCTTTTGTCTATCCTTTTGTCACTTAAAAAAAGGATGATGATTCATTTAAAGTAATAGCTGACATCAGAGGATGTTGAGTGGATCATAGTCTGGTTTATGTCAAAGTTTGCTCAGGATTTTGTTTTGAAACGAAAAAATGCTATGAATAAAATAAAACACCCAATATTCCACAACAACATTTACATAACAATTCTGTACATTAGTTGTGTTTGTATTTTACCCTGCAAGGTGGTTTAGTCATGTTCAGAACTTATATATACAAATTTCAAAGTGTTCATTACGCCATTATCAGCTGTTTGTCGTTTAGTCTTACTGCAGGGTTAATCCTTTCACTCTTTCCTGTCAAAAGCACACTTTGTCTATCTTCTATATGTACACTGTCAGGATGTTACCATGTTCATGAACGTCCTCCCTAAGCTCTGCTATAAGACTTGAGATTTGTTAAGAAAGACAGAAGTAGCACGCTAGTAACACTAGCACGTTATTTCAGTAAATTTTATTTAACTTAACTAGCTTTGCTAGTTAGCTTCAGGATCATTTTCACTGTCATGTCAAGACAAGAAGATGAACAAACCTTGAGAAAATTGCTCATTAGTCATTACTGTGTGTTTACTGCAAGAGTAACCCCTTCCATTCTCCTAGCTATTGAAAACCTCTTGCATTCTCAGATGACTAAGTGTACAAAACAGAAGAGATCTAAGGTAAACTGGTAAACTGTACTTCTATGTCCAACTGAAAATACTCATTGTTTACCAAAAAAAGGGGAGCCTGCACAGGCTTCTTACACAAGAATCACTCTGTACTAGGAAGCGGAAATACAATTAACAGAAAACCAACCAAAAGTATACCAAAAAAAGGAAGTAAGTCTTCTGTTCTTTTTTTCAGGCCACAGATTTAATATGACCTGAACTTCTGAGTACTTTACATTGCACTAGTGATATATAACAACAAGACACACCTGAAACAATAACATAAAAATATAATAAAACTAAAGGGAGACTTGGCATACAGCCCGATCCGGTTGGGGAGAGTTCTAGCCTGACCAGGCCCCTCTCTTTACCCTGTCTCTCCTGGATATGCTTTGATAAAGCTTATGGTTAGGGTATAACATTTAATATTGTTAGGGAGTGTGGAATCACAGCGTCCGCCTAACCCAGCCCACCTGCTTCTCGTCACAGTTATCAGATTTATCTATCATATAATCAAGAATATAATAAAACTAAAGGGAGACTTGGCATACAGCCCGATCCAGTTGTGGAGAGTTCTAGCCTGACCAGGCTCCTCTCTTTACCATGTCTCTCTTGGTTTTGCTGTAATAGTTTTAGACAGCTGGGGACTTCCTTTTATACACTGAGCTCCTCTCTCCTCTATCTTTCTAACTTTTCATTTATGTGCATCCATGTCCCAGAAATAATTGTTACTAACCTTGCTCTTGGGAGTCCTTATGTTCTTTTTTCCATAGCATGTTCCCTCGGCTCAGGGAGGCTCCAAAATCATGGTAGCAGTTGTTGCCAAGGTCTTGCTACAAGTTCTGCGATGCCATGTTCATCTGCTACACTCTGCAATGCCCAGCTACGTCCTGCTGTGCCTTGTAATTCCCACAGTGCCCTGCTATGCGATGAACTACTAGAAAGAACTGCTACAAACTACTGTTTTTTCTATTTTTGTTATTTCCACTCTTCATTCTAACCCCAACCGGCCCGTCATGACACCGCCTACCAAGAGCCTGGGTCTGTCCGAGGTTTCTGCCTTAAAGGAAGTTTTTCCTTGCCACTGTCACACTGTTGCTTGCACTGGAGGAAACTACTAGAAATGTTGGGTCCTTGTAAGTTCTGGAGTGTGGTCTAGACCTACTCTGTAAAGTGTCTTGAGATAACTCTTGTTATGAATTGATACTATAAATAAAATTGAATTGAAATTGAATTGAATATTCAATATAATGGAGTGTTGCCACGAGGTAAGTAGCCTTGTTGGAATGGGGTCTAAGAGACAGGTAGGTGGCTTAGCTGAAGAGAGATTTAACATTAACATCAACATTTAACATCAATTGTTGAAGGTCTATAGGACAAAAGCAGTCTAAGTATGTGTGGTCACCAATCGGTCAGCCTGGCTACAGTGCTGAAAAAAAACCTTGGATTGTTCTTATTTTCTTCTATTGGTGATGAGTATTAGGCTGATCTGGCATTTCTGGCAGCCTTCCTGTACATTTTCAGACTGTCTTGCCAATCTAAACGAGATTCTTCTTTACTTTTACGTTTTTGTGAAATTCTTTTAAATTTTTGAGTTTGGGAGTTATTCCAAGGTGCTAGTTTCTTTTGCTTCATAATCTTCTTTTTGAGAGGAGCAGCAGAGTCTGAAGTCGTCTGTAAGCAGGTCGTAGCACCATCTACAAATTTATCAATTTGGGAGGACTAAAGCCAAAAGGTGCGCCCCACATGGGTGGCGGCGAAGGTCAGGGGCCTCGACGGACCAGACCCGGGCGGCAGACGCTGGCTCTGGGGACGTGGAA
>NC_048418.1:20254776-20256210 GCF_013103735.1 Etheostoma cragini | reverse complement strand
CATCGTCTGATCTTAGTTTGCGATCCCTCTTTTGCTTTTTTAAAAAACAAACATTTCCAAGATGTGGACCAATCTGTTTTCTGAAATCTCACTGGATTACTTTTGAAAAACTGAGCTCTGGGAGATTCAATAAAACAGTTAATTAAATATAAGTTTTGACCTGGTAGAGGACCAAATGTCTCACATTTGTGAAACTGAAGAATCTACAGAAGGCAGACAGTAGAGCGGATACAGTTAAACTAATAACTGGATCAACCTCACAGTTCAAGGTCAGATTGTGAACATTTCAGACACTGATAGTTTTGTTCTGCTTTCATGTTTCTAAAACATCTCCCCCCTCAGATCCAGTGTCTCCAGTTAATCTGACAGTGGACTCTGCTCTGTGTCCTGCAGCTCAGTCTGGTGTAACCTGAAAGTGAGCTGCAGAGCACAGGACTCTCACATTAACAGCACCTTTAGATGTGACACCCACACCTGCAATCAGGAGGGAGGAGAGAGACCACAGGTCCATTGACTCCATCATCTGTAACCATAGCAACCAGGTCAGTTGGATCAAAATTATTGAACATTTCTGCCATTCTGGTAAGATTGGAAGACAAAAAAGACAGCTGATGATAACGCACAGTTTGGAGTTCTGTATCTTTCAAAGTGCGATTAATAAATTAGTTTTTTAGAATCCATGTATATTTCATTGTGTTTTAACGGTGCGTAGGCTGTACGTTAAATCATTTCTCATGTGAGATAAGAGTTGTCCTGGTGGCAGAAATGACCCCATTATTTGAGTTAATCCTGGGGCCAGAGGCAGGTGGTGTTTAAATGAGATCATTCAGTGACCCTTGGAAGGGAGGTTGTTTTAAAGTGACAGTTTATTTTAGGGTTTTAAATGTACAAATTAAATGATTCTTACTATAGTCCAGGTCTTTTACCAAACCATCCCATGATCTCTACAAAGCTTAAGTTAGCTTGGTAGTAGGCTACTAAGTGAGCTGAGTAAACAGGGAGGGACTACATATTGCCTCTGTTGCTTTCTCATTTTGATAGTGAATTGCCCAATGTGAATAAAGTTTGATTATAACTTTTGTTTAGGTGGTAACCTTTGTATAATTGCAATATTACACTAGAGGGTGTTAAGTCATGCATTCTCAATTATGTTGAATGATTTAAACCAGGTATACTTTTCCAACCCACTTTTTGTTTTGTCTGTACAGGGCAATAATGTGACTGACACCGTAGTTGCTGTTGTTTTAATTGCACTGAGCACCTCTCTCTTCCTCCTTCTCTCCATCTGTAGGCCACCTCATTCCATTAATGCATGTTACTAACTCGACTTCTTCCCTTTCCCTTAGTCTTGTGCTCTCTTGCCCCAGAGTCTTTTCCTCTCCTCTCTCCTCCAATCGGTTCCTGCAGGTGTTTCTGGCTCTGGATCTATGGTTG
>NC_048418.1:20249446-20254676 GCF_013103735.1 Etheostoma cragini | reverse complement strand
TTGGGGTCCCCTGCTGGAGCTGCTGCCCCCGCGACCCGATACCGGATAAGCGGTCGAAGATGGATGGATGGATGGAAGCCAAAAGGTCCTCTGGTATATTAAGGAATTTAATTAAATGCTTTTGGAATATCTTCCTTGAATTTAGCTAAAGCACTATCAGATCTAGTGCAGAAGCACTTTATTTACTTTAGTATAGTCGGGTAGTAAGAATTCAGAAGTTATTAGAGAATGGTCTGATAACAAAGAATTCTGCGGAAATACTATTAAATCTTCAATTTCAAGAGTGTGGTTAAAACAGTGAGTGGCCTTCTGCACACTCTGACTGAAACAATTTGAGTCTACTAGTGAGTTGAAAGCTATACTAAGGCTATCGTTGTCAATGTCCACATGGATATCAAAATCACCTACAATAACTACTTTGTCTGATTTAAGGACTACACCCGATTAAAAACTCAGAGAATTCAGATACAAATTCAAAACATTGTCCTGAAGCTTGGTAAATAACAACAAACATAATTGGCTGTAAGTTTTCCATGATGGGAGTTAGTGGTCAAGACAAAGACCTCGCCCATCTTCAAACACATCCAGCCCTCAGCATGGGTACCAGAACAACGGGGGTGTTGTGTCTGAGGGGTCCGATCCAGAGAAGATCCGTCTGGAGCAGAGCTACAGGGAGAGAGGGGAGGAGCGTGGCCGTGTCAGAGACACACCTCTCAGTGTTCGCATCAGCAATGTGTGAACCGATGAAATGGTTGAGAAGGGAGCGTGTCAGGAGACAGCAGGAGACATCATCAAAACAACTATGGAGACTCTCTCTTTGACTGTTTTAACTTTTGAATTATATCTAGCCCTAGTAGCACCAGATGATGCACAAAGGAAATGTGAAGTTTGTCATTGTTTTAGATTTCCAGGGATGACTCATGTTTTACACTAATTTAACTGTATTCATGTGACAACATAACTGCAGCTGTGCTTTACATTTGAGTGATGAGATTGAATTAGAAAATTATTTCCGAAAAAATGTGGTTTGATAAAGATGAACATGAGTTATTAAAAGCCATTTTTGTTTTCATATCTTGGCAGGTAGGCGGTGCAGGATGTAGAGTAGGAGTATCTTAGCTTGATGGGAGCCATGGCACAAGCCACATTCTACAGTATAGTACACACCATGCTCAATATTTTGTTTTGCTCAAAAATTGTTGGAATTCAGGATTTCTCTCATAGAAACAGTTCCAATTGTAAAACTTCTCAGTGCATTGCCCAGAAACATTGCTGAGAAGATGCATGTTGCAATATGGTCATAAGTAGCCTTACCACTTCCTCATTGACACATTTTGCAATATGGAGCTTGTCATACTTCTCTGTGCCGTGACTCTGCTGCATTCATGTGAAGCACAAGGTATGAATGTTTTTGTATTTCCCGTGGTTGATCAACTTAGTCGGTTTTCAGCAGTATAGAAGTTAGGTGAGAAACGTAATGTTTCATTGAAACTCTTTTTCAATTATTTAGTATTGAGAAATGTATACAAATCTCTGTAGATTTCTCTTTAACATGCTCATTGTCAATTATTTCAAAAGTAATCCTATTGGCATGTAAAACTAAGAGTTTGATATTTATTCAGATATACAGTTATGTAAGTTATTACTCAATTCTTTACACATGGGTCCGAAAATGAACGTGTTTCTCTCTGATTTAAGAGAAAGTTCAATACAGTGATACATTTAACTAAAATGTGTTCATTCTTGTAAAAGGCCCTAATCTCTACACTGAGACAGAATGATAATACAGTTATCAGCCTGTCAATAAACAATATTAATTAGGTATTTCACTTTTATCTGCATTCTGATGTAGATTTTAGATGTAGATTTAGATATACTGTAAACACTTATAAGAAATAAATACATTTATAGGATTGTGGAGGTATGCGCTCTTTGACCCACCTGCAGTCTTCGGGTCAAATTGGACCCATTTTTAAAAAGTTTCTATACCAAAATTTGGGTTTCTGTGAAGCAAATTGTCAAACCAAATAACGTCCATACAACGCGCTTCACAAGTAAAATATATGATCCGTTGACTACTTATTTGAATTTGGGTGGCATTTAAAAAAGAAGAAGAAAGAATTGACAAAGACATTAAAAAATTGACATCAATGTCAGGAAAAGTGACAAAAATGCCAGGAAAATATTGGGAAAAAGCGAAAATGGTTTTTGTTTTAAATTTATACCAAGAAAAACAAAAAGTTGCATGTTCGACAACACAAGGGTTAAGGCTGTTCTAGTTTTTTCACCTTGTCCTTTTTTCTCTTCTTTTACCCACATTATTGTTCTCCAGATTGTACAGAGGAGAAAGACTGACTATGAGACAGTAAGGGGCTGTGACCACATGAGGTTGGTACACCCTGGGAGGAGTTAAGTTTGCACATGCATCTTAAAAAGACAGACATGTTTTTAACATTTGGTAATGCATCTCAAACCACCTCCAGAAGGTTGTATTTGAAAGTTCCACTGATGCTATCTACTGTAAAGTTGAATATGTTTTAAAATGTAAAACAGAAATAAAAAAAAGAACTAGAACAGAATTAACCCTTCTGTTAATAAAGTGGGAAATAGTGGAAAAAAACAAGGACAAGGTGAAAATAAAGTTCCCTAATTTTCAGAAGAGGCAGAAGGGAAAGACTTTTTCAGGTTAAAAATAAAAATCCAGACTTTGTAAGAACATCTTACTCTCAATGGGCTTAGTTCAGCCAAGTCTACAATGCTGAGGCAAGCTGAGTCAAAAGACATATCTGATACAAGGCATCTTAGAGACAATGCTAACGCTGAAGTTAATTACTAATTTGCTAACTAATGATCCAATACATAAGAAATATAGTATTAACCCAGTGACATTTTGTACTGACCAAAGAACAAAATACTGTGTGTGATTTTGATTGTGTATCTACTGTTTTCCAGAGCCCAGAGCTGAGACTCCTGTGTTTGTGCAGAAGGGAGAGGACGTGTTTCTGAATGTCACAATAGTTAATATTACTAATGAAGATTTAGTTTTCTGGAAATTCAATAAAACAGTGAATTTAGTACGATTTGATGCTGCTGCGAAACCAACAGTCTTAAGTGGTTACTCTGGAAGGATTGAGGTGCTTGAGAAATACTCTGTGAAATTGAAGAATCTACAAGAGGCAGACAGTGGGGTTTATACTGCAGTACTGGCTGGGAGTACAGACAAACAAATAACTGGATACAAGATCACAGTCCAAGGTGGGTTTACTAATAATCTGACACTGATGGAGAGTTTCTGCTGCAATGTTTCTAAAACCTCTCCACCTGCCTCCCCACCCTCAGATCCAGTGTCTCCAGTTAATCTGACAGTGGACTCTGTGTCCAGCGGCTCAGTCTGGTGTAACCTGACAGTGAGCTGCAGAGCACAGGACTCTTGAATATTAGAATTTCTCAAACAAGAGTTGTTCTGGTGGAAGAATTGAAGGATTAATTGAGTTAAACCATATTGGGTTTGCTATTTTAAAAGCACCATTTGTAATGCAAAACCTGTTATTGTTACCTGATATTTTGTCCTCACCTCTTTTACTGTAAGCTGCTGTGGACAGCGGTTAATTGGACATAAAACACATAAACTTGTGTCAGTGGGGGAGAGAGAAATGTAGTTTCAAAAAACATATATAAGCCTTATCCATCAGCTAGCATCAAGTGTTAGTATAAACTACTGTAGGACATGAAGACATACTGTAGGTCAGTGGAATTAATAATAATAAACATAACTAGCTATCAGTATGAACCTCTACAAGGTTGGTGTTACATAACTAAGAGGAAGGTGGTGTTAAATTAGATCATTTAGAGACCTTTGGAAGGTTGGTAGATGTAAAGTGAAATTGTAACAGTTTAGTTCCACCCGTTAGGGTTCAATGAAACAAACTAAATGATTTCTTACAGTTGAGATCTATCACCAATGAATTCAACCTGCAGTCCGTCAAAAGCAACAGTGTTACACTCTCAATTACGCTGCATGGCTTAAACCAGGCCTCCTTTTCTTACCTGGCTTATTTTTTCTGTTACACAGTTCCTGAACCCAATGCCATCTCTATGGCTAATGGTATTGGCATAAGCATCCTTCTCTTCCTATGTGCTGCAGCATTAGTAGTAGCAGCATTTTGTTATTGTCAAAAGAAAGGACAAGGTAAGTCCAAGTGTGCATTTTAATTAACAAATACATATACGTTAAATGTACATGGGATTTCAGTGTTGTAGTGTGGTGTTCAAACAGCATTGCTGGATAATGTGTTGATAAGGAATCCGCTTGACACTGTTTCTTTATTATAAAGGTTTATTATATCGGCGAATTTTCAGCATCAATTTACAAGCTCTGCAGAAGCTAACCCTGACCCTAACCCTGACCTTAACCCTAACCCTGAACCGCCAACATCACAACCTACCAAATCATAGTGGGTTCAAAGTGTGCTGCTGTGTGAAGATGGAGAACATTAGAAACAACATCTTACCATGTAAATGTAAAGTAGTCAAGGTAAAGGTGAAAAAAGAAAACTTATATCAAATCAACATGTGTTTTTATGACTGCCTGCAGATTCAAGAGAGATCCGGGAGAATACAATATATGAAGTTCCTCAGGTAAGCTTCAAGTGTTTCTCTGACATACTGAGGAACACGATTTCATTTATATATACCAATTTGAGGATGATGGCAAAGTTAAAGAACGTTTTTTAAATCACAAACTGGAGCCTCTCATGTGTACATTTATTATCCCTGTGCACACCAATTATTAAACGTTTTCCTGAACAGCTCCTGCTGCTTGCTCCTGCCGGCCTCATGCACACAAACTGGTTGTGCTGCTTGTTTGTGCTTAACTATAATGTTTGGACCTGGTGAACTTCCAGATGCACCACGATCTATCTGTCAAACTCTGTTGCTGCAACGTTCTACTTAAACAGTGTTTGTGTTTCTTGTGTTTCTTTATGCTGTGTACGTGTTGTTTGCTTGTGTTTTATTATAGTTTTTGCATCCTTTTGAAACAAAAGTTAAATTTTTTAAGATTGAGGACGAAAAGACCAAAATGTGTTCTACTTTGCAAAAAAGTGAAAGCATGTTCCAAAATGTGCTCTGTTCTCAAACCTTCATACTAAAGCTCAGATCTCATACCGGTGCCTGAAAAGACAATACTGTAACAATATTGTTAGCATTAGGCCAAAGGTTTTCATGCACA
>NC_048418.1:20247030-20249346 GCF_013103735.1 Etheostoma cragini | reverse complement strand
AATTAAGAAAACAACTTCATTAATTTGACAACACATGCGCAGCATTCAGCAAACGCGCTGCATATACACACAACACAACCAAATACACCTACGCGATGCATGTACACACAACACAACCAAATACACAAACGCGATGCAATTACAAAACGATGCAAACAGAAAAGCACACAAACCACGAAAACAAAACGCGCTGCATAAAGAATCCACAACGGCACCTGCGTGTTTTGATTGCGTTAAAGTTAGTTTCCTCTTCTCTGAATGCACAACCTAGTGCTGTTAAATAGATTTTTAGTTGTATTACAGAAAAAATTGTCGTTAGAAGACTTGGTTTGAAATTTAAAATTGTGTTCTTTTACTGAAATAATGTACACCTTTTGTGGCTTATAATGTACACCTTTTGTGGCTTGTCTACTTCAATAACTAGCACATTAAATGTGTTCTAAAATGCTCTGCATGAAATTAATTGATGAAGGAACAGAAACAGAAATTAGCAATGGAATGCTATTTTTTAAATTGTTTATATTACAATTAAATATATTGCTTACATCTACTGACATTTTCCATTTCCTTTACTTTCTCCAGATTGATGTTGGAGTTAAGAAGATTACCGATGATTCCCTTAAACCTGTGAGAGGGAAGCTACTTCCCCTTGATATTCAACCTCAATTGTCATGTGATCAACTGTTGGCTTCTGCTGCTGTAAAGAAGCTGAAAGAGTTTAACCAGGATATGGAAGATGGTTCACATGTTTTATTGTACCCTGAAGCTCAGGAAGTAAGAAACACCCAAGGAACAGACCCCCCTTTCACAGTGCAGAAATACAAAGAGGAAATTGGAAAGGCCTACCAAAGAATAACAATGTACATTTGCACTGTTGAAGACTTTGAAAACAGCTTTATGTACTTCTTATTTAACACTGTGAGTTGTTGCCAGGAAATCCAAATATCATTGTAGCCATCATGGAAATACTTTCTAATCAGATCCTCTTCTGTGGGGCTCTCTGAGGCTGACCCTGATGAACATAAAGGGAGAAAAGTATTAGAAAGCATCATTTTTTACAAGGACCGGCTCCATAACATCATCCGGTCTACAGAGAAGATATTCAGCTGCAGTCTGCCATCTCCTCAGGACTTATCCACAACCAGGAGTGCAGGAGAATTATGGCAGGTCCCTATATATATATATATATATATATATATATATATATATATATATATATATATATATATATATATATATATATATATATATATATATATATATATATATATATATATATATATATACATATACTGTTAATGTATGTTCATGAAGCAGTTTTTGTTGTTCCACTGATAGGCAGTAGGTGGCAGTAACATACAAAGAAAATAAGCAACAGTGCAAGTAGGCCAGAAACATAAATTTAAGATTTGAAATATTTTTACAAAGATCTGATAAAAATAGATTAAACACATTTTTAAAGCTTTAAAGATACATAAATGATGCAGTTTGACTTTCTGTATATATGTTTTTCTTTCCAAGAAAACACCACAGGGCACCTTTATACAAATGCTGAAAATTCTTAATTGTCCATTAATTATTCCCAATAATCATTGTTCTCACTTTGTAAACCAAACGATTGTACAGTGATGTTATATTATAATGCAACAATGAAAGAACTGTCACATTTGTACAGTCAAAACACAAAATTAATGGATCTCTGAATGTGGTCCTGTTCACAATGTTCTAAAAGATTGCATACATATACATGTATGTTTATACAGTATGTTATGTTATTTTATTATATATGTTCATATGTGGAAGCCGTTTCTGCTATTTGCACCATTATTTGAGACGTATCAAAGCTCTATTCTCATCTAATATTTGTTTGTGATTTGTAAGTTCATAAAAAGATCATGTGTCCCTGTTTTACCCCTCTGGCATATTGTCAGGTTTTCTGCACGGATTCCATCAGTACTACTGTATTGTTACAAGAAACACACTTGACACACCGACTGTAAAACAAAGCATATTTTAAATGACACATGGCTCAATAAAAACCTTTATGAAATGACTAAAACACCACCATGCTGTTGCTTGTAGCCATTGACGAGACAGAGGATTAAAAAAACATGGAAAACATGGACGTTTAGAAGAGGTAATTATCTTTACACTGCTTGTGCTTCTGCTTGTGAAAGTTGACGGACTACAACATTTTGTAAACATAACCATAGTGAGAACTACAGAAAGTATTTCTAGTTGAGCTAACGTTAGCTTTGTAGAGCTTGTGAATTTCCAAAGCTTAATAAATAGCAATAAACTGCTTTGCTAGCTCCA
>NC_048418.1:20245732-20246930 GCF_013103735.1 Etheostoma cragini | reverse complement strand
GAGACTCCTGTGTTTGTGCAGAAGGGAGAGGACGTGTTTCTGAATGTCACAATAGCTCATGTTCCGGATGAAGATTTACTTTTCTGGGAATTCAATAAAACAGTTAATATAGTACGAATTGATTTTGCTGCAAAACCAACAGTCTTAAGTGGTTACTCTGGAAGGATTGAGGTGCTTGAGAAATACTCTGTGAAATTAAATAATCTACAAGAGGCAGTCTGAGTCAGTCTGGTGTAACCTGACAGTGAGCTGCAGAGCACAGGACTCTCACATTAACAGCACCTTTAGATGTGACACCCACACCTGCAGTCAGGAGGGAGGAGAGAGACTACAAGTCACACCCTCTGAATGTTATTACCAGTGTTCTACTACAGTAGGGGGCGGCTGTGGCTCAGTGGTAGAGCGGTTGCCTGCCAATTGGTGGTTCAATCCCTGGTCCTGCAGTCCCATTGTCGAAGTGTCAATGGGCCACTGCTGAACCCCAAGTTGCCCCCTGATGTACTATGTCAAAGCGGTTTGAGTAGTTGTTAAGACTAGAAAAGCATTATATAAAATACAGCACAATCATATGTGTAGGTTTCTATGAACAGTATGTCATTATACTGTATCTGTAAGTCTTTGGGTAATGCAATATTCGAGATTTATTAAAGCTATACTCAGCGTATATTTTGTAATGATTTTGCGAATTTCCATGTATTGTATGTGAATTAAAATGCACACTTGGACATTATCTTACCTCTCTTTGGAAGATAACAAATTGCTGCGTCAAATATGATCAGAATGAGAATAATTCATTCATTTCAATTCAATTTTGTTCATATAGCGCGAAATCACAACAACAGTTATCTCTTTGCGCTTTCATAAAAGAGCATGTCTAGATGTACTCTGTGATGTTATTTACAGTAACCCAACAGTTCCCACCAAGAGCAAGCACTAGGCAACAGAGGAAAGGAAAAACTTCCTTTAAGAGGCAGATTCCTCGAGCAGAACTATCGCTCAGGGTGGGCGGTCATCTGCCTCAACCAGTTGGGGGTGAGAGAAAGAGACAGAGAGACAGACAGACAGAGACATGGAGAATTGCCAAAGAGGGTGTCGAGCAGGAACATGGAGGCAACTGACTCCAACCATAGATCCAGAGCCAGAAACACCTGCAGGAACCGATTGGAGGAGAGAGGAGAGGAAAAGACTCTGGGGCAAG
>NC_048418.1:20241846-20245632 GCF_013103735.1 Etheostoma cragini | reverse complement strand
TTGTATCCTGGCTGTATCTGTTGATCAGACGTTATCAGACGGAGTTCTGATCCTACCTTGTGCCTCTATGCAGACCAGCAGTCCCAGTATCACAAAGAGAGACATGCCAGAGTCTCTGTCCAGTTATCCTGCCTGACTGCACGATGTAACGGTGTGGGTGTTGTGTTCTGTACTAACAGACACACCATGGGCTTGTCAGTCTTCCTGTCAGTATATTACCATGTTCATGAACTTCTCTATCTGACGTGTCTATCTAAACTCTGCTATAAGGCTCGAGATCTATTGAGAAAGACTGACGGGATTAAATACTATCCATCATCAAGGAAGCAGATTTAAACATTAAAGTCAGTGAAAATATGCTAAACAAGAGTAATGTAGTCTCCTTTGGGTAATTTAAATAAATAGTAGCACTATATTTATGTCTTTGTTTTCATCAACTTAGGAGGAACTAATTTTGCAAGTTTTCCTCAAAAGTTAGCTTCAGGATAATTTTCTCCATGTCATTTGTAAGGACAAAAAACATGAGGAACAAGAGAACTCCGAAATTGAGTCCACTTTATTAAAACTACTAAATGCTTTAGTTTATACTGTGTGTCTCACTGCACTGTAACAATAACCACTTCCTTCCTCATCGCTCGATGTTAACATTCTCAGATGACTCAGTGGGGAAAACTAAACAGACCTTTGGTAAAGTAAGAAAGCTTCTTAATGCTCAAAAGATGGATTTTATGGAAGTATTCCTTTAAGACCAGTTTAATGTACTTTTCATTGTGTCAGTAAATACTTACAATATGTTTTACATTCAGCGGTTTTCCTACAACCATACAGTAGAACTGATGGATTCCTTGCTGAAAACTCACACTCTACCCCGGGGTTGGGTTGAGTCAGCAGCCGGGTTTTCCGTGAAGTCACAAAATCACCACAAAGTATAATATGAGTATAGCTTTAATGATTCTCAGATGATGGTGCATGTAGCAGAAACTGCATTCATCCAAAGATGAACAAATATAATAACTTCTCATAACACACACACACACACATACAGTACAAATTGTAAGAACACTGTTATAACATGCAGGGTTACATAAAGGCTATTTCTTGTATTTTTGTTCTAAATGATAAGAATACAAATATTATTTTTGTTAAGGAGATTACATACTCCTGAAGTATTTTGGAACATCTCTGTACAATCATTTTATTTTCACAGTGAGCACAGTTATTATTGGGTATAATCAATGGATGATTAAGAATCACTGTATTTGCGTGAAAAGGTGCCCTGTGGAGATTTCTTGGAAAGAAACAATATTTACATGAAGTTATACTTACAAAATTGCATTTAAAGACTCATTTTATCTTTACAAATGAGTTGTAATACATTTTTCCCAGATTTTTTTATAAGTGTTTCTTAAATCTTACAATGTTTGCACGCACGTGATGATCAGGGCGATGGACAACACGGCGGTCTTCAGCAGGCACACAGAGATCCCAGCAGAGCCACTCTCTGGACCTGGAACACAACATTACAATACTCAGATCCACACTGGGACTCTCTCTGCTTAATAATACATTGAAAGAGGCAGATGGCCCGTTCAATGGTCACAGAGTCACACATATTTTTTCATTTTATATTATTGTCATTTTATGTTCCTTCAACCCTTGTGTTGTCTTCTTCCCGTCGACCATAAACCTGTTATCGTTTGAAAATTACCGTTTTTAGTTTTTTTGTCACTTTTTGAATTAAAAAACTGAAATTATTATTTATTTAGACTAATAGTTGATATCAGGGGATGCTGAGTGGATCACAGTCTGGTTAATGTCAAAGTTTAGTCAGGATACTTTTTTGAAACCATTTAAACAATTTCTTTTTAATGCTGTAAAGCACTGTTTCCCAAACTTGGGTCGCAGACCAGTTTTATTGGGTTGCCAATCGGCAGAGTAAAATGCATATCAATCTTATGTGAATGAGCGTTCTTTATTGCTCCACTGGTCTGTTCAGCTCAGATGCTTTGAGGGGGGGGGGGGGGGGGGGGGGGGGGGGGGCTTCTCTCTCTCTCCTCTCTTATCCTATGAGGGAATAAGAAAATGAGTTGAGAAAGGGGTGAGACACAAAAAGGAGAATGAAGACCTTTTCTGTTTTTGTTTCCTTTTATCATGGAATAAATATTCTTCATATACATTTAAATTCATAGATCGTTCCGTCTTTTGTCCACAGTTTAAAAACGTAGATGTTACAATGATTCATGGTGTATTTTTGTAAATTTGGGTCCCGGGGAGACACTAAATTTCTCTTTTGGGTCTTGAGCTGAAAAAGTTTGGGAACCAATGCTGTAAAGTAAATAAAACACCCAATGTTCAATGAAAGTTCATTCATTTTTCCGGGAAAGAACATA
The DNA here is from genome assembly GCF_013103735.1 of Etheostoma cragini. Lineage (NCBI taxonomy): Eukaryota > Metazoa > Chordata > Actinopteri > Perciformes > Percidae > Etheostoma > Etheostoma cragini. The sequence goes on along the minus strand of NC_048418.1, from coordinate 20,243,242 downwards.
CAAGATACTGTACGCCCACACATCCATATTATTTTTGGACATTTTGCTTAAGAGAAACCCATATTTCTCAATAACAAACTTTGAAATCGGGTCATATTTGACCCGAGGACAATACAAGGGTTAAGTTACATTTCTGTACATTAGTTGTGTTTGTATTTCACCCTGCAAGGTGGTTTAGTCATGTTCAGAACTAATACATGCATTTTTGTTAAATTTTAAAGTGTTCATTAGGCTATTATCAGCTGTTTGTCGTTTAGTCTTACTACAAGGTTTCTCTCTTTCCTGTCAAAACCACACTTGGTCTATATTCTATCTACGCATGTTACCATGTTCATGACATCCTCCCTAAGCTCTGCTATGAGAGATCGAGATCTGTTAAGAAAGACAGAAGTTTATTTGAACATTGAAGTCAGTCAAGAAGAGTACAGCAGTCTCATGTGGTGAATTTAAATAAATACTAGCACAATATTTATGTTTTTTTTAATTAACTTAACTAGTTTTGCAAATTAGCTTCAGGATCATTTTCACTGTCATGTCAAGACAAGAAGATGAGGAACAAAACATGAGAAAACTGCTCAGTACTGTGTGTTTACTGCAAGAGAAACTCCTTCCTTTCTCCTAGCTATCTAACACCTCATGCATTCTCAGATGACTAAGAGTACAAAACAGAAGAGACCTATGGTAAACTGCTAAACTGCACTTCTATGTTCAACTGAATATATTCATTGTTTGCCAAAAAAAGGGGAACTTGCACAGGCTTCTTTACACAAGAATCACTCTGCACTAGGAAACAGGAATACAATTAACAGAAAACCATCCAAAAGTATCACAAAAAAAGAAAGTGAGGCTTCTGTTCTTTTATGCAGGCCACGCATTTAATATGGCCTGAACTTCTGAGTACTTTACATTGCACCAGTGATATATAACAACAAGACACACCGGAAACACTTGACACAGAGAAGTCTCAAGTCAGAGCTCTGTACCTCTCCCTGTGCAGCATGTGGCTATAAGCGTGTGAAGCAGGGTGATGAAAGAGTATGCATGCTTAGCAACACCCAAAAAGAGAGAAACAACAGGTTGCCAAAGCTCGACACAACAGTTTCTAGATGTTGTAAAGAAAGTGTTTGTTTTAGTTCCTGCAGCATTCAACCCAGCGGCAATTCAGTGACATTATTACACATCATTAGAGTGAAACATATCCAAGGTTTTCTGAGTTAGGTTTAGGCTTTTACTTACAGTTTTATTTCTATTAGTACATTGGTTGCGTCTGATACTACCTGATACAGATACAACTTTTATTAGACTGAGGTAGTGTTTGTATTTCACCCTGCAAGGTGGTTTAGTCATGTTCAGATGAAAACAATGTGTTTGTGTGTTTGTATGCTCTGTAAGTCTA